>NW_019273202.1:0-6443 GCF_002738345.1 Cucurbita maxima
GTGGTTTGGGCACAAGTGTTGTTTTAATTCAAGATGGAGAGCACTTAATATATTTTAGTGAAAAACTAAATGGGCCAATATTGAAATATACTACCTATTATAAAGAATTATTTGCTTTAGTTCATATATTGCATGTGTGACAACACTACTTATGGCCTAGAGAATTTGTGATTCACTTTGATCATGAGAAGTATGTGAAGGATCAAAGCAAACTGAACCGTAGACATGCAAAGTGGGTGGAATTTATTGAAACATTTTCGTATGTCATCAAGTATAAGCAAGGTAAGGATAATACAGTAGCTCATGTGTTATCTAAAAGGTATGATCTCTTTACTTCTCTTATTGAAAAAATTCTTGGAGTTGAGCATATTATTGAATTATATAGAGATGACCAAGACTTTAGAACTATTTATGCATCTTGTCTTGCAAAAAAAAATTGTAGATGATTATTATGTGTTTCATAATTTTTTAATTACTAAGAGTATGCTTTGTATTCCTAATTTCTCTATGAAAGATTTGTGTTTTAGAGAAGCATATGGTAGTGCCTTAATGGGACATCTTAGGATTAATAAAGTTTATAAGATGTTGCATAAACACTTTTGTTGGCCGAAGATGAAGCATGTGGCAGATAGATTTATGGATGATGCAAAGCATGCTGCTGACTTATTCTTTAAGAAAGTAATTTATGGATTTACTACACTTCATTTGCTTCCTATTTCTACTAATTTACTTCTAATATTTTTGTGAGTGAAGCATTTAGATTTGATCAAAACATTTCAAAAGGAGGTGACTGAAAGAAGGTGATGATTTTTTCTGATTCGAGGACGAATCCTTCTGAAGTGGGGGAAGATGATAAGAATCATGGTGTTCCATTTTTTCTGATTCGAGGACGAATCCTTCTGAAGAGGGGGAAGATGATAAGAATCACGGTCTTACGCGCGAAGAGCTAAATTAATTTCAAGTCTGTTGCATTAACCATTCAAGCACATCAACATTTGTTAAAAAAACCTATGCTTAATTTCATAAATTATATAAAAGTCAAATGCTCAATTTGACTTAATCTTTGTGGAGATTAAAGGGGATCGAGAATAAATCCCGTCCACAAACCTATCGGGATTGAATTCCGGCTACAAACGTCTTTTGTCGGGAGACTATAAATACCAACAATATGTTAGGTAAAAAACAGATTGGTTGATGAATGTAATTCAGTTCTCAAATTGAGACGTTTCCCTTAGAAATCCGAGCATCATATTTGCCATTTCTAAGTATCAAGCAATTCTTGTGGTAGAATTGCACTCGAGCCATTCAATCAAGCCTTGATCAAGTTAGATTGTGGAGTGACTCAATTTAGAACAAGGCTCCAAATCTTGCTTCTAGAGCTTCGATCGTAAGATGTAATCTAATTCTAGCCTTATCTCTTGGTTGATCCAAATTTCGCATAAGCAGATGTTAATTACTTTGATTCAAGGGTTCTTGCTAAAATAAAAGCTTGGATCGTTGGGCTGAGGATTAGGGTTTCCTTATCAGCTGTCGTGACGGTTACTAGTTTTAATGGGTCCCGGCATAAGGGGCTCCCAGAGTATGCCCACCGGATAAGGAAAGTGGCCCAGCGGTGTGCGAACTAGCTGGTGAGCCCATACTCGCACATATGGGTTGTGTGTAGAGTATATGGTACACATTTCAGGTTAAGGCAAGACATTCATGTACGGCTGACGACGACATCGCAACTCGAGATTATGACACATGCATAGAATAGTGGTATTTATTTTCTTAGACTTAGGCTCGAATAGGATGTTTTAAACTTAAACGCTTATTTATTTTATTTCGGGTCTTTTGTTGTGTCGTTTTAAAGATGTTTTCGAAACACGTAAGTCCACGACTGTGTTTTAAGTTAAAGGTTATGTTTTATGGAATTTAAATGAAGTATTCCGCATTCAATGTTTATGGTACGTATAGAGTAGCGACCTTAAATTAAGTGGAAAATTTTGGGTTCAATGTTTATGGTCTTTGCATTCAATGTTTCGTTCTTCATTATCTTTCTATTTTGTTCTTAGCATCCTCTTAAAGATCCTATTAAGATCTTGAAAAAAAAAAATTCCTTATCATATTTCTCTTAATGAATCGTTATTATTAGATCATTTCCACGTTTATTTGGAGATCAAATAAATTTCAAATCTCATTTTTCCCTAAAGCATATAAATGTGGAATTGTTGTGTTCGATCTTCACGACCATTCTCTTTGGAATTCTTTTTTCAGTGTGCAATTATATCCAAAAATATCTCTGTCTCTTATTTGTTTGTTCACTTCTTGTTTTATTTTGTTGTTATTTCGTAATTAACTTATCTTGATTGCCTTGAATAGCTTGCTACTATCAGAATTGCTTTACCCATATATTAGCCTACCTTGATCATAATTTAGTCACTTTCCCAAACAGCCTACCTTTGTGTGCATAAACACGAGTGTCCCTGAGTGTAGAATCAATGAGTTGAGTGTCTGAGGTCCTAAACATATTTCACTACTATTTGTACAATCATGAACCAAGACGAGAAAAATGGAAGGAAGATCAATGATAGTGAAGAAGTCTAGAAGAATGAGGAGGAATTAGAAGATTGGATTCATTTGGAACTTATAACAAACAGACTTGTTAAAACTCAAGTTATGGAGAATGATGTTGATGATCAAAGAGACAACTTGTTCCACATGCGGTGTTTAGTCAAGGGTACTCCTTGTAGTCTTGTCATTGATAGTGGAAGTTGCACCAATGTTGCAAGTACCATGTTGATCAAAAGGTTGCAAATTCCGACCCAAGATCATCCTAAACCTAACAAGCTCCAATGGCTCAATGATAGTGGAACAATGAAGGTAGTTTCTCAAGCTTTAATATCTTTTACTTTGGAAAAATATAAAGATGAAGTTCTTTGTGATGTGTTACCAATGCAAGTTGGAGATATATTTCTTGGCCGACCATGGCAATTTGATAGGAGGGTTATGTATGATGGCTATTTGAATAGGTATTCTTTTGTAAAAAATGGTAGAAAAACTATTCGTTTACCTTTGAGTTCTGCAAATGTATTTGCTGGTCAATTAAAGTTGGAGGAAAGAAAAACAAGAGTTGAGTGAAAAAATAGAGAAAAATCAAAGAGAAAAAAAGAAGAATGAAAAAAGGGATGAAATTGATGAAAAAAGGAAGAGAGAAAGAGTTATTTGGCTACAGTTGGAGATGTGAGAAGGTTTTCACAAAAATCTATTTTTGTACTTTTGTACAATGGAGGATTTTTGGTCTCTAACTATAACAACTTGGCTTTGCCGGGTGTTTTTCAATCTCTTTTACAGGCATTTGAAGAAATGTTTCAAGATAAAGAAATACCTCCCATTAGAGGTACTGAACATAAAATAGATTTCATTCCAAGGACTGTCATTCCTTATAAGCCAGCTTATCGAGTCAATTCAACCGAGACAAAATAAATTCAAAGGAAAGTGGAGGAGCTCATGGAAAAGGGCTATGTATGGGAAAGTTTGAGACCATGTTCTATACGAGACTTATTGGTGCCAAAAAAAGATGAAACTTGGTGCATATGCATGGATAATAAAGTCATCAACAAAATCATGGTAAAATATCGACATCCTATTCCTAGGTTAGACGATATGCTTGATTTATTGCATGATTCGTGTCTAGTTATAAAAATTATCTTGAGATATGGATATCATCAAATTAGAATGCTAGGAGAAGAATGGAAAAAAACTCTCACTATTAAGTTTGGATTGTATGAATGGCTTGTTATGCTTTTTAGGTTAACTAATGCTCCTAATACACCCATGCGCTTAATATATAATATTTTGAGAAAATATATGAAAACAGTTGTTGTTTATATTGATAATATTATAATTTATTTGAAGATTTTGTTTGAGCATGTTAAATTAGTTTTGATTACACAAAAAAGATAAATTTAATTTTAATAAGGCTAGTTTTTGCATGGAAAAAGTTCACTCTATTTGCTTCATAGTTGTTAAAAGTAGAGTAGCTTTAGATAGAGACAAAGTTAAATTAATTATGGATTTGCGAATACAAAAAAGTGCACGTAAATTTAGAAGTTTTCATGAGTTAGCTAACCTCTATAAGATATTTATAAATGATTTTAGAACCATAACTGAACTATTGAAATTGAATGTTGTTTTTAAATGGGGAGAAATGCAAGAGAATGCATCCAATTTTCTTAGGAAGAAATTAAGCAAACCATCCTTTGTTTTGGCTAGCTTTGATAAAACTATTGAAACTGAGTGTGATGTATGTGGTTTGAGCATAAATGTTGTTTTAATTCAAGATGGAGAGCACTTAATATATTGTAATGAAAAACTAAATGGGCCAACATTGAAATATGCTATCTATGATAAAAAATTATTTGCTTTAGTTCATATATGGCATGTGTTGCAACACTACTTATGGCCTAGAGAATTGGTGATCCATTTTGATCATGAAAACTTAAAGTATGTGAAGGGTAAAAGCAAACTGAATCGAAGATATGCAAAGTGGGTGGAATTTATTGAAACATTTTTGTATGTCATCAAATATAAGCAAGGTAATATGGTAGCTGATCTAAAAGGTACGATCTCTTTACTTAGTGCAAAAATTCTTGGACTTGAGCATATTACCGAATTATATAAAGATGACCAAGATTTCAGAACTATTTATCCATCTTGTCTTGCAAAAAAAAAGCTATGGACGGTTATTATTTGTTTCATAAATTTTTTATGCTTTGTATTCCTAAATGCTCTATAAAAGATTTACTTTGGAGAGAAGCACATGGTGGTGCCTTAATGGGACATCTCATGATTAATAAAGTTTATAAGATGTTGCATAAACATTTCTTTTGGCCGAAGATGAAGCATGATATCCAAAAGTTTTGTTGCAAACCTTGGACTAATATATCTATACAATTTGTTCTTGGTTTACTGCACACTAAAAATGGGAAAGATTGTATTTTTGTTGTGGCAGATACGTCATTTTATTTCCGAATCGAGGACGAATCCGATTAAAAAAAAATATGTCAACAACAGAATTCGAACCTACATGCAGAAAACTCAATTGATTTCAAATCAAATCTGTCAGCATTAGCCACTCAAGCACATCAACATTTGTTAGAAAAAATTAGGTTAAAGTCAAATGGTCAATTTGACTTATTCTTTTGTGGAGATTAAAGGGGATCGGGAATAAATCCCATCCACAAACGTCTCGAATAAATTCCATCCGCAAACGTCTTTTGTCGGGAGACTATAAATACCCACAATATGTTATGTAAAATTCAGATTCGTGGATGAATGTAATTCAGATCTCAAATTAAGACATTTCCCTTCGAAATTCGAGCATCATAGTTGTCATTTCTAAGTTTCAAGCAATTCTTGTGGTAGAATTGCACCCAAGCCATTCAATCAAGCCTTGATCAAGTTAGATTGTGGAGTGACTCAATTTAGAACAAGGCTCCAAATCTTGCTTCTAGATCTTCGATCTTAAGAGGTAATCTAATTCTATCTTATCCCTTGGTTGATCCAAATTTCATATAAGGAGGTGTTAATTACTTTTATTCAAGGGTTCTTGCTAAAACAAAAGCTTGGATCGTTGGGCTGAGGATTAGGGTTGCCTTATCACCTAGTACAAGGTAAAATACCTTGGACCCAGACTCCTATGACCATAATTCTAGATGACAAGCATGCCTCCGTGGAGAGCACGTAGTAGGCCTAGGCAGTATAGAAAATGCCTTGGTACAAACCACATAAGTAGACCCAAGCAATATTGTTCATACAACCAAAGACGATCCCTATAGGAATTAAACACCCCTCAAGCAAACCATTACCTCAACTGAGTTTTGGTTAAGTTGGGAATTTGCGAGATAAAATCCACCAATAATGAGAATGAAGCGATGGAAGTCATGACTTCAAGGTTTGGTTGGAATCTTCACAAACTAAGTTCAAGTTTATGGACTTCCAAAAGTGTGATGTGCCCTTTATGCCACTAATGAGATATGGGGTGTGGGATATTCCTATTGATGGATCACCTAAGGGATGACAAGTCGTTTTGGACCTAATGGATGACAATTCTTATTTGAAACTATAGTTCTAGAATTTTTTTAACTTATTTGTTCTACATCACCTTAAAATTTCTAAGGTCCTCGTAAAAAGTTTGAAAGTTCAACTTAAAAAAATAAATCGAGAATTCAATACCTTGAGTGCTATACCATATGTAATTCATGAATTGCTTTCTCTATTTTATATTTTTTACCCGAAATATGCATATTTTATTGTCCATTTTATGAAAAAGTTTTAAAAATCAATCAAATATTTATTATTCTTGGGCTAGTAACTATTATCTATTCCAGGAATTTTGTTATTGAAAATCTAATAAATCTCTAAAATTATCCCAAAATTAACCTTAAATTGTATTGCATAAC
>NW_019273203.1:0-6446 GCF_002738345.1 Cucurbita maxima
TTTTTCAAGTAACTAAGAGTTGGCCGTGGATGAGAGCAGACTTTGGAGTGTGGGCTATGGACTAACCTCTGTTTTTAAAATAGTATTTTTTGTTCTTCTTTTGAGTCTGCTTCTTATTTTGTGTTTGTAACGAGTTTGTATATGTAACGCCCCAAACATGAAGAAAATAAGCTCCCATAAGAATAAGCCACTCATGAAAGACCCAAAGGGTAGAAAGGAAAAAAATTAAAGTTTTAAGCAAGAACAAGGGACTTAGTCAATTAAGTACCCTGACAAGTGATTTCAAGGATTGGAAAGGAAAAAGTAAATGAAAAGGGCAAAAAAGTCATTTTATCAATTATAAAAAATCTTTCCCGATTTGTAATTCCTTATCTAAAAGGAATCTCAAGATTCAAAATAAGGGGAAAATGATCAAAAAACAATGAGAAATTTGTAGAAAAATTATGGATTTTTCGAGAAAAATAATAATAAAATATTCGAAAAGTGGAAAATTACCAAAATACCCCTAAAAGAAAGGATAATTAGAGAAATGCCACTCTAATTAGAATCAGAGCATCTATGGTGACCATTCGAGCAAAATCCTTCAAACTCAAATCTCAACCGTTGGATCTCCTCCAAAATTTGATATGATCTCAATGAACATGCACGGATCATCACATCCTCTAGCTTCAGAGGAAGAAGTTGAGTAAACTTGATGAAGGAATCGAGAGCTGAAACGTCGTAGAACAAGCTATCCAAGAGATCGAAAATCTGGCGTTCTGAGTGAGTTGCATACTGAGTACGATTTCTAGAAATTAAGGTCCTAGACTTAAAGACATTCCTCTAAAACAATTTCTCAGTCTGAAGAAAGAATATGGAAGAGGTTCACTAAAGAAATAGGGCCTTGAAACCCCTAGAATCGGCTACCCAATAGAAAAATCCTTTGTTTTTTCTCCAGCGATAAATCACATTTTGGATGAACTTTGGAAGCGAATATCTTAGGCTACGATCTACGAGAAGGTATCAAATCAATCCCTAACCCTTCCTTGTAACACTCATCTTTAAGTTTCACGAAGAAATAAAGGAGAGAAATGTTGTAAATGTGGCTGTACAGGCCGACTTTCAGATGGCGGCGATGTGAAAAATGCAAGTCAACTCAAAATTTGACCTTTTCTCGGGTTTTCTCAATTTTAACCCCATTCCAGACCGATTCTCATAAAAACATTATGGTTTCAAAAACTAGACACAATAAGGAGTACATGGAAGGAAATTTGAAGTAATTCAGATACTGGAAGCACAAGAATAGAGGTCCCAAACGTCAGCGACGAGGCAAGTAGCCCCCTTGGACTCTTTGTTAAGAAATACTTGTAGAAATCGCTTGGATTTTCATATGAACCCTAAACCAAGTATGAATTAAGGATATATGAAATAAAAAACCCAAAGAACCCTGAGTTAAGACCCTGAACCGATCAAATAGCTCGAGATTTAAGTAACGTTAAAATAACCGATCAAATAGCTTGAATCTTACAACAAAGTCTAATTGAGCCTCCCTCTATTAGGAGGTAACTTCGAATCAAATTCTTTAGTTTGGACAATGGTTGCACTGTTTTAGTCAAACAACCGAGACTAGTGTATTTCCAACAGTATAAACATTTTGTACGTGTATTTTCTTACATATTAACAATTGTATACAAATAATAACTAAATTTAAGAGTAAAAGTTTGGATGGAGTTTTATTAAATAGGTAATCTTAAATTATATCTAAAAATATATAAGATTTTTTTTTTATATACATTTACCATAACAAATCAAAGAATACAACTACTAACTCGAACTATAAAGAATTTAATTCCAACCTATTCTAATGGACAAACACTTTATTAGATTCTATTGTAAGATTTCATTTCCTCTATTTAAGTAGCGTTCAACTACAACTATAAGTATCAAATTCTTAAGTATTCATGAACAAAATTGGCCTAACAATGTCTCTTGGAACAATTTACCAAAGGTGTTAGAATGAGCAGGGTGGAAGGGTTGCCTTTAGATGCTTTAGTACCAATTAAAGATGTCAATATCCTAGTAGTGCAAAATGCAGGAAGGTTCATAATTGAAAAGAATAACGAGAATAGTGGACATCGTGTCATCTACAAGCGTGTGGTGAATGGTCTAGTTAGTATGACTAGAGAACATCGTCCTCGCAGAATTTATATTATTGTGATAGAAGTTATAAATAACGATGCTATTCCTTGGTCTTTTATTACAAAGGTGCAGAATTTTCTTTTTGTGCATGTGATATATCCATCGCCACATACTTATAAGCTCTCATCTTTTAAAGAAGTTATCGAGTTCCTTGTCCCCAAGTAGCAATATAACTACTAGAATGCTATCCCTACTTATAATAAGCCCTCTCTCTCTCTCGAAATATATGTGTGTGTTTGTGGTGTATTACTCTCTCTTATTAATGAAATATGGCATAAGTCATAATGATATTATGAGTATCTTTTCTATCCCTCCCTTCCTTATAGCTATATTAAGAAAATTAAGATTATAAGTAAAAGTGTACAAATAATTTGTTCTTTTTGAACTTAAAATGCTTATAATTTAATTTATCTTTGTTATCAACAATAATTATCAAACGGTATATAATTTTGTCCAAGTAAGGTCGCTACTCATTCCCTATATGATATCATAACACAAAATCGAGCGGAAGGGTTAACGATAAAATGATAACAAAAACCCATTCGTCGAACTAACTATAAAGGAAGGGTTGGTTGGAAACCATGTCTATACTTCTTTGCTTTAATCACACGTAACTAAAGATATATAAGAACAACAGATTATGGCATGCCAGTCAAAACATAAAAAATTTCTTGCCATGTTATAGTTAATGAATATGGTATGCACAAACATCCGACGTCACACTTCATGATTGGAGACCAATATAGTGAGCTAAGGTCGTCCATACCGTCCTTTGGTCGAATTATGTCAAGCAAATGTTGCAGCAAGCAAAGAGTTTTTAATAAGTTTGCTATTGCAAAGAGCTTGGTTTAAGGCACAAATGTCTCTGATGTGAAAGGCGCACCAATTCAATGAGATTTAAGTAACCATGAATAAGACACATGATACAACTTGTAAACGAAAAAATGCCCATGACTCTTGTTATTTTCTTCCACTACAAACCTTCTAGCCTCGTGCACTTTTTTGTCATTGACATCCTTAATTGAAATTAGAATTGAAGGAAACATTTCTCCACAACTTATTATGGAACACCTTTGATAGACAGTTTCAACAGATTTACTTTGTCGAGGAATACTTTAAAATTCGATATTTATAGTTGAACGCTACTTAAATTGATGAAGTGAAATCTTACAATAGAGGTTAATAAATCATTTGTCTATTAGAAGGGAGCTTGAAATTAAATTCTTTATAGTTGGGATAAGGGATGTTTTAGTCCAACCAAGTATACTTTTTAATTTTAAAATAAATTAATTTTTTTAGTTTAAAATAAATTTATTTTTTAGTTTTAATTTTATTCCAAATAAATTAATTTTGATGTGGTGTTATGTGTTTTAATAAAATTAACAGTAACTTAATCAACAAAAATTTGTATTTTTTTTTAAATTATAAGCTAAATTAATAAAAATACCATTGAACTTTGCACATTATCTAAAAAAAATTACTCATAATTTTTTTTTTTTTGAAAATACTGTTGAATTTTCAAAAAAAAAAAACTTCAAAACTACTCTTTAACTTTCAAAAGTGTTTAAAAAAAGATAGATGAGGAGAAAATTGTGTTCATGGGGAGAAAATTGAAGGTTATTTTAGGGGAAGGTTTTCAAGATAAGTATAAGATCCTGAAAACATAACAAGAAGTAATATCCTAGCTTAAGGTCGCCATTAAGAACCTACTAGTAGGCTACTTACTAAGTTTTACTCACTCCATGTTTATCATTTTTTTTCAAGTAACTAAGAGTTGGTCGTGGATGAGAGCGGACTTTGGAGTGTGGGCCATAGACTAACCTCTGTTTTTAATCTAGTATTTTTTTTTCTCTTTTGAGTCTACTTCTTATTTTGTGTTTGTAATGAGTATGTATATGTAACACCCCGAAAATGAAGGAAATTAGCTCCCATAAGAATAAGCCACTCATGAAAGACCCAAAGGATAGAAAGGAAAAAAATTAAAGTATTAAGCAAGAACAAGGGACTTAGTCAAGTCACTCTATGCCTAACAAGTGATTTCAAAGAGTTGCCTTTTGAAAAGGATTGGAAAGGAAAAAGTAAATGAAGAGGGCAAAAAAAAAAAAGTCATTTTATCAATTATCAAGAATCTTTCCGGATTTGTAATTTCTTATCTAGAAGGAATCTCAAGATTCAAAATAAGGGAAAAATGATAAAAAAGCAATTAGGAATTTGTAGAAAAATTATGGATTGTTCGAGAAAAATAATTATAAAATATTCAAAAAGTGGAATATTACCAAAATACCCCTGAAAGAATGGATAGTTACAGAAATGGCACTCTAATTAGGATCAGAGCATCTATCGTGACCATCCGAGTAAAATCCTTCGAACTCAAATCCCAACCGTCGGATCTCCTCCAAAATTTGATATGATCTAGAACGAACACGCACGGATCATCACATCCAACGACTAGTATTCAAAGCCAAGGTCGGTAAGGCTATGATCGGAGTTGATATCTCCGAAAAATTTTCCAAGAAGTTCGATCTCTAAATAACGAAGATTCTGGAGCTCTCAAAGTCGGTTTAAGCATCTCCTATAAAGTCTTAAATAGGAGCAACAATACGGAATAAGAATCGAGAAAGGTCGATCCCCCAATCGAACGCAATGAACGTTTAGATTATGGGTCTCCTACTCTCAGATTTCTTCCAAATTCGAGAGCAATCCTCCACCATTTCTCTTCAATCTTATTCCTACAGTTTCTCAACAAGATTACCCACAAGTTCTATGAAGGAATAGAGTGCTAAAAATGCCTAGAAACCATTCCCCCAATTCAATCTGCCATGGAAGAACTTCAATAAAAACTTGAAAATCCAATCCGAGGATACATGATGACTCGTCGAGCAAAAATGATTCCAATCAGTTTCTACACCTCCAAGGAATGCTTCTGTTAAGGATATTTAGTAATAAATTATAGTTTACCATATATTATATTTGATATTTTATTATAAGTCAAATATCTGATATTTGTTTTATTATCATAGGTATCTTTCCATTTATTGTTATTTCCATTTATTACTATTTCCATATCGTTGTAATTCATTTGATTATAAATAAGATAACTTTCACACCATTTAGGTGTGGTGGATTAATTAAACATTCACATGGTATTAGAGCCCTCTCGATTTAACAACCCTGATCCTTTCTTTTCAATGGCTTTTGAATCCTCTAATCTTCTTCTCCACCACCCCCGTTGGCTTTGACGCCGCAGGGGCAGTCTTCATGGCTGCCGCAGGCAGAGCCGATTGATTACTCTGGCTCCACCCTATTGACCTCCTCTACATACAACCTTACCTTTTCCAACCCAATCGGTTTTCCCTTTGGCCAATATAGTCTCTCTCATTTTCTTCCCAATCAACCTTCATCCTTCACATAAACCCTAACCTAAACCTATCAACCTTTTGCAGAGATTTACCTTCGGAATCTGGGTGCCGCACTGGCCTATTCGCCAACCAAGTTGCCGCCGCCCTTCCTGCCAAAATTGGCTTCTTCGCCCGATGAGGCGACTCTTCCGACTGCCCTTCTCGCCAAAATTGGCTCCTTCGCCCAATGTGGCGACTCTTCCGGCTTCAACATTGTTTTTGTCCGTTGCTCTAGGTTTCCCCTTCTACTTCTTGGGGTTAGAAATGTTCTCACCAGAGCTAAGGCAGCATCGTCGCTAAGCGACAATCCCTCTTCATGGGTTAGACATATTCTCGCCGAAGTCAAGGCAGCATTGCCGCTGAGCGGCGATTCCTCTGCAATTTTCGATGGCTAAGAAAGTGTTTCTCTACGCCTCCTCTGAACCAGGTTGTTGACTTCTTCAAGAAAAATGTTTCTCAACCTCTTTGAATTTTTCAGATTCAAGCTTCACGTTCGTTTAAATCCGACGCTTAGCTTGCGGTGGGGTGTTAAGGATATTTAGTAATAAATTATAGTTTACCATATATTATATTTGATATTTTATTATAAGTCAAATATCTGATATTTGTTTTATTATCATAGGTATCTTTCCATTTATTGTTATTTCCATTTATTACTATTTCCATATCGTTGTAATTCATTTGATTATAAATAAGATAACTTTCACACCATTTAGGTGTGGTGGATTAATCAAACATTCACAGCTTCCATAAAAGACCACGAAGAAAAATAACCTCGAGAGCATGCCGAATTGAAGGAAATAGGTTTCAAAATTAAATTGGGGATAAGAGTCGAATTCCTATCTACGATCTCTTTTCCTTCAAATTAAG
>NW_019273204.1:0-6506 GCF_002738345.1 Cucurbita maxima
TAGTACGTGCTAAAAAAACCGAATCACGGTCGTCGTTTGACAAGTGTTTTGTGAGGAATGATATGGCTTGATGCTGTAGAATATCATTTCTACGGAACGGAGTGCATAAAACAGTAAAAGAGTTCTTCAAATCGAACCCTTCTTCGGAAACCCGAACAGGGAACTTTTTAGTACGTGATAAAAACCGAGTCACGATCTACTTTTTTCGAAAGTTTTGTGAGGAATGATATGGCTTGATGATGTAGAATATTATTTCTAAGAAACGGAGTGCATAAAAGAGTAAAAGAGTTCTTCAAATCGAACCCTTCTTCGGAAACCCAAACAGGGAACTTTTTAGTACGTGCTAAAAAAACCGAATCATGGTCGTCGTTTGACAAGTGTTTTGTGAGAAATGATATGGCTTGATGATGTAAAATATTATTTCTAAGAAACGGAGTGCATAAAAGAGTAAAAGAGTTCTTCAAATCGAACCCTTCTTCGGAAACCCAAACAGGGAACTTTTTAGTACGTGCTAAAAAAACCGAATCACGGTCGTCGTTTGACAAGTGTTTTGTGAGGAATGATATGGCTTGATGATGTAGAATATTATTTCTACGAAACGGAGTGCATAAAACAGTAAAAGAGTTCTTCAAATCGAACCTTTCTTCGGAAACCCAAACAGGGAACTTTTTAGTACGTGCTAAAAAAACCGAATCATGGTCGTCGTTTGACAAGTGTTTTGTGAGAAATGATATGGCTTGATGATGTATAATATTATTTCTAAGAAACGGAGTGCATAAAAGAGTAAAAGAGTTCTTCAAATCGAACCTTTCTTCGGAAACCCAAACAGGGAACTTTTTAGTACGTGCTAAAAAAACCGAATCATGGTCGTCGTTTGACAAGTGTTTTGTGAGAAATGATATGGCTTGATGATGTATAATATTATTTCTAAGAAACGGAGTGCATAAAAGAGTAAAAGAGTTCTTCAAATCGAACCTTTCTTCGGAAACCCAAACAGGGAACTTTTTAGTACGTGCTAAAAAAACCGAATCATGGTCGTCGTTTGACAAGTGTTTTGTGAGAAATGATATGGCTTGATGATGTATAATATTATTTCTAAGAAACGGAGTGCATAAAAGAGTAAAAGAGTTCTTCAAATCGAACCTTTCTTCGGAAACCCAAACAGGGAACTTTTTAGTACGTGCTAAAAAAACCGAATCATGGTCGTCGTTTGACAAGTGTTTTGTGAGAAATGATATGGCTTGATGATGTATAATATTATTTCTAAGAAACGGAGTGCATAAAAGAGTAAAAGAGTTCTTCAAATCGAACCTTTCTTCGGAAACCCAAACAGGGAACTTTTTAGTACGTGCTAAAAAAACCGAATCATGGTCGTCGTTTGACAAGTGTTTTGTGAGAAATGATATGGCTTGATGATGTATAATATTATTTCTAAGAAACGGAGTGCATAAAAGAGTAAAAGAGTTCTTCAAATCGAACCTTTCTTCGGAAACCCAAACAGGGAACTTTTTAGTACGTGCTAAAAAAACCGAATCATGGTCGTCGTTTGACAAGTGTTTTGTGAGAAATGATATGGCTTGATGATGTATAATATTATTTCTAAGAAACGGAGTGCATAAAAGAGTAAAAGAGTTCTTCAAATCGAACCTTTCTTCGGAAACCCAAACAGGGAACTTTTTAGTACGTGCTAAAAAAACCGAATCATGGTCGTCGTTTGACAAGTGTTTTGTGAGAAATGATATGGCTTGATGATGTATAATATTATTTCTAAGAAACGGAGTGCATAAAAGAGTAAAAGAGTTCTTCAAATCGAACCTTTCTTCGGAAACCCAAACAGGGAACTTTTTAGTACGTGCTAAAAAAACCGAATCATGGTCGTCGTTTGACAAGTGTTTTGTGAGAAATGATATGGCTTGATGATGTATAATATTATTTCTAAGAAACGGAGTGCATAAAAGAGTAAAAGAGTTCTTCAAATCGAACCTTTCTTCGGAAACCCAAACAGGGAACTTTTTAGTACGTGCTAAAAAAACCGAATCATGGTCGTCGTTTGACAAGTGTTTTGTGAGAAATGATATGGCTTGATGATGTATAATATTATTTCTAAGAAACGGAGTGCATAAAAGAGTAAAAGAGTTCTTCAAATCGAACCTTTCTTCGGAAACCCAAACAGGGAACTTTTTAGTACGTGCTAAAAAAACCGAATCATGGTCGTCGTTTGACAAGTGTTTTGTGAGAAATGATATGGCTTGATGATGTATAATATTATTTCTAAGAAACGGAGTGCATAAAAGAGTAAAAGAGTTCTTCAAATCGAACCTTTCTTCGGAAACCCAAACAGGGAACTTTTTAGTACGTGCTAAAAAAACCGAATCATGGTCGTCGTTTGACAAGTGTTTTGTGAGAAATGATATGGCTTGATGATGTATAATATTATTTCTAAGAAACGGAGTGCATAAAAGAGTAAAAGAGTTCTTCAAATCGAACCTTTCTTCGGAAACCCAAACAGGGAACTTTTTAGTACGTGCTAAAAAAACCGAATCATGGTCGTCGTTTGACAAGTGTTTTGTGAGAAATGATATGGCTTGATGATGTATAATATTATTTCTAAGAAACGGAGTGCATAAAAGAGTAAAAGAGTTCTTCAAATCGAACCTTTCTTCGGAAACCCAAACAGGGAACTTTTTAGTACGTGCTAAAAAAACCGAATCATGGTCGTCGTTTGACAAGTGTTTTGTGAGAAATGATATGGCTTGATGATGTATAATATTATTTCTAAGAAACGGAGTGCATAAAAGAGTAAAAGAGTTCTTCAAATCGAACCTTTCTTCGGAAACCCAAACAGGGAACTTTTTAGTACGTGCTAAAAAAACCGAATCATGGTCGTCGTTTGACAAGTGTTTTGTGAGAAATGATATGGCTTGATGATGTATAATATTATTTCTAAGAAACGGAGTGCATAAAAGAGTAAAAGAGTTCTTCAAATCGAACCTTTCTTCGGAAACCCAAACAGGGAACTTTTTAGTACGTGCTAAAAAAACCGAATCATGGTCGTCGTTTGACAAGTGTTTTGTGAGAAATGATATGGCTTGATGATGTATAATATTATTTCTAAGAAACGGAGTGCATAAAAGAGTAAAAGAGTTCTTCAAATCGAACCTTTCTTCGGAAACCCAAACAGGGAACTTTTTAGTACGTGCTAAAAAAACCGAATCATGGTCGTCGTTTGACAAGTGTTTTGTGAGAAATGATATGGCTTGATGATGTATAATATTATTTCTAAGAAACGGAGTGCATAAAAGAGTAAAAGAGTTCTTCAAATCGAACCTTTCTTCGGAAACCCAAACAGGGAACTTTTTAGTACGTGCTAAAAAAACCGAATCATGGTCGTCGTTTGACAAGTGTTTTGTGAGAAATGATATGGCTTGATGATGTATAATATTATTTCTAAGAAACGGAGTGCATAAAAGAGTAAAAGAGTTCTTCAAATCGAACCTTTCTTCGGAAACCCAAACAGGGAACTTTTTAGTACGTGCTAAAAAAACCGAATCATGGTCGTCGTTTGACAAGTGTTTTGTGAGAAATGATATGGCTTGATGATGTATAATATTATTTCTAAGAAACGGAGTGCATAAAAGAGTAAAAGAGTTCTTCAAATCGAACCTTTCTTCGGAAACCCAAACAGGGAACTTTTTAGTACGTGCTAAAAAAACCGAATCATGGTCGTCGTTTGACAAGTGTTTTGTGAGAAATGATATGGCTTGATGATGTATAATATTATTTCTAAGAAACGGAGTGCATAAAAGAGTAAAAGAGTTCTTCAAATCGAACCTTTCTTCGGAAACCCAAACAGGGAACTTTTTAGTACGTGCTAAAAAAACCGAATCATGGTCGTCGTTTGACAAGTGTTTTGTGAGAAATGATATGGCTTGATGATGTATAATATTATTTCTAAGAAACGGAGTGCATAAAAGAGTAAAAGAGTTCTTCAAATCGAACCCTTCTTCGGAAACCCAAACAGGGAACTTTTTAGTACGTGCTAAAAAAACCGAGTCACGGTCGACGTTTGTCAAATGTTTTGTGAGCAATGATATGGCTTGATGATGTAGAATATTATTTCTAAGAAACGGAGTGCATAAAACAGTAAAAGAGTTCTTCAAATCGAACCCTTCTTCGGAAACCCAAACAGGGAACTTTTTAGTACGTGCTAAAAAAACCGAATCATGGTCGTCGTTTGACAAGTGTTTTGTGAGAAATGATATGGCTTGATGATGTATAATATTATTTCTAAGAAACGGAGTGCATAAAAGAGTAAAAGAGTTCTTCAAATCGAACCTTTCTTCGGAAACCCAAACAGGGAACTTTTTAGTACGTGCTAAAAAAACCGAATCATGGTCGTCGTTTGACAAGTGTTTTGTGAGAAATGATATGGCTTGATGATGTATAATATTATTTCTAAGAAACGGAGTGCATAAAAGAGTAAAAGAGTTCTTCAAATCGAACCTTTCTTCGGAAACCCAAACAGGGAACTTTTTAGTACGTGCTAAAAAAACCGAGTCACGGTCGTCGTTTGACAAGTGTTTTGTGAGGAATGATATGGCTTGATGATGTAGAATATTATTTCTAAGAAACGGAGTGCATAAAACAGTAAAAGAGTTCTTCAAATCGAACCCTTCTTCGGAAACCCAAACAGGGAACTTTTTAGTACGTGCTAAAAAAACCGAATCATGGTCGTCGTTTGACAAGTGTTTTGTGAGAAATGATATGGCTTGATGATGTAGAATATTATTTCTAAGAAACGGAGTGCATAAAACAGTAAAAGAGTTCTTCAAATCGAACCCTTCTTCGGAAACCCAAACAGCGAAGTTTTTAGTACGTGATAAAAAAACCGAGTCACGATCTACTTTTTTCGAAAAATTTGTGAGGAATGATATGGCTTGATGATGTAGAATATTATTTCTAAGAAACGGAGTGCATAAAAGAGTAAAAGAGTTCTTCAAATCGAACCCTTCTTCGGAAACCCAAACAGGGAAGTTTGTAGTACGTGCTAAAAAAACCGAATCACGGTCGTCGTTTGACAAGTGTTTTGTGAGAAATGATATGGCTTGATGATGTAGAATATTATTTCTAAGAAACGGAGTGCATAAAACAGTAAAAGAGTTCTTCAAATGGAACCCTTGTTCGGAAACCTAAACAAGGAAGTTTTTTGTACGTGCTAAAAAAACCGAGTCACGGTCGACGTTTGTCAGAAGTATTGTGAGGAATGATATGTCTTGATGATGAAGAAAATTATTTCTAAGAAACGGAGTGCATAAAAGAGTAAAAGAGTTCTTCAAATCGAACCCTTCTTCGGAAACCCAAACAGGGAAGTTTGTAGTACGTGCTAAAAAAACCGAATCACGGTCGTCGTTTGACAAGTGTTTTGTGAGGAATGATATGGCTTGATGATGTAGAATATTATTTCTAAGAAACGGAGTGCATAAAACAGTAAAAGAGTTCTTCAAATCGAACCCTTCTTCGGAAACCCAAACAGGGAACTTTTTAGTACGTGATAAAAAACCGAGTCACGATCTACTTTTTTCGAAAGTTTTGTGAGGAATGATATGGCTTGATGATGTAGAATATTATTTCTACGAAACGGAGTGCATAAAACAGTAAAAGAGTTCTTCAAATCGAACCCTTCTTCGGAAACCCAAACAGGGAAGTTTGTAGTACGTGCTAAAAAAATCGAGTCACGGTCGTCGTTTGACAAGTGTTTTGTGAGGAATGATATGGCTTGATGATGTAGAATATTATTTCTACGAAACGGAGTGCATAAAACAGTAAAAGAGTTCTTCAAATCGAACCCTTCTTCGGAAACCCAAACAAGGAACTTTTTAGTACGTGATAAAAAACCGAGTCACGATCTACTTTTTTCGAAAGTTTTGTGAGGAATGATAATTCTTGATCGTTTAAAATATTATTTCTAAGAAACGGAGTGCATAAAAGAGTAAAATAGTTCTTCAAATCGAACCCTTCTTCGGAAACCCAAACAGGGAAGTTTGTAGTACGTGCTAAAAAAACCGAGTCACGGTCGAGGTTTGACAAAAGTTTTGTGAGGAATGATATGGCTTGATGATGTAGAATATTATTTCTAAGAAACGGAGTGCATAAAACAGTAAAAGAGTTCTTCAAATCGAACCCTTCTTCGGAAACCCAAACAGGGAACTTTTTAGTACGTGATAAAAAACCGAGTCACGATCTACTTTTTTTGAAAGTTTTGTGAGGAATGATAAGTCTTGATCGTTTAAAATATTATTTCTAAGAAACGGAGTGCATAAAAGAGTAAAATAGTTCTTCAAATCGAACCCTTCTTCGGAAACCCAAACAGGGAAGTTTCTAGTACGTGCTAAAAAAACCGAGTCACGGTCGTCGTTTGACAAGTGTTTTGTGAGGAATGATATGGCTTGATGATGTAGAATATTATTTCTAAGAAACGGAGTGCATAAAAAAGTAAAAGAGTTCTT
>NW_019273205.1:0-5386 GCF_002738345.1 Cucurbita maxima
AAACTTTTCTGGGGAATGATTAAGCATGATGATTTACAACAGAATGTCGAAATAACAGAGTGTATAAAGCAGTTAAAAAGTGCTTAAAATCGTAACCCTAATTCGAAAACCCCAAATCGGGACGTTTCAAAAATGTGCTAAAAAACCGAGTAGCTGTCCATGTTTTTCAAAACTTTCATGGGGAATGATTAGGCATGATGATTGAATACAGAGGGTCGAAGAAACGGAGTGTATGAAGCAGTAAAAAAGTGCTTAAAATTGAAACCCTATTTCGTAAACCCCAAAAAGGAACTTTTGAAACACGTGCTAAAAAAAAACTAGAAACTGTGAATGTTTTTGAAATCTTTTGTGGGGAATGATTAGGCACGATGATTTCGAATTGAATGTCGAAGAAACAGAGTGTATAAAGCAGCAATAAATTTCTTAAAATCGAAAGCCTAATTCACAAAATCCAGAACCGAGACGTATGAAACACGTGCTGTGAAAACCGAGTAAATGTCCATATTTTAAGAAACTTTTCTGGGGAATGATTAAGCATGATGATTTACAACAGAATGTCGAAATAACAGAGTGTATAAAGCAGTTAAAAAGTGCTTAAAATCGTAACCCTAATTCGAAAACCCCAAACCGGGACGTTTGAAAAATGTGCTAAAAAAACCGAGTACCTGTCCATGTTTTTCAAAACTTTCATGGGGAATTATTAGGCATGATGATTGAATACAGAGGGTCGAAGAAACGGAGTGTATGAAGCAGTAAAAAAGTGCTTAAAATTGAAACCCTATTTCGTAAACCCCAAACAGGAACTTTTGAAACACGTGCTAAAAAAAACTAGAAACTGTGAATGTTTTTGAAAACTTTTGTGGGGAATGATTAGGCATGATGATTTCGAATTGAATGTCGAAGAAACGGAGTGTATAAAGCAGCAATAAATTTCTTAAAATCGAAAGCCTAATTCACAAAATCCAGAACCGAGACGTATGAAACACGTGCTGTGAAAACCGAGTAAATGTCCATATTTTAAGAATCTTTTCTGGGGAATGATTAAGCATGATGATTTACAACAGAATGTCGAAATAACAGAGTGTATAAAGCAGTTAAAAAGTGCTTAAAATCGTAACCCTAATTCGAAAACCCCAAACCGAGACGTTTGAAAAATTTGCTAAAAAAACCGAGTAGCTGTCCATGTGTTTCAAAACATTCATGGGGAATGATTAGGCATGATGATTGAATACAGAGGGTCGAAGAAACGGAGTGTATGAAGCAGTAAAAAAGTGCTTAAAATTGAAACCCTATTTCGTAAACCCCAAACAGGAACTTTTGAAACACGTGCTAAAAAAAACTAGAAACTGTGAATGTTTTTGAAAACTTTTGTGGGGAATGATTAGGCACGATTATTTCGAATTGAATGTCGAAGAAACGGAGTGTATAAAGCAGCAATAAATTTCTTAAAATCGAAAGCCTAATTCACAAAATCCAGAACCGAGACGTATGAAACACGTGCTGTGAAAACCGAGTAAATGTCCATATTTTAAGAAACTTTTCTGGGGAATGATTAAGCATGATGATTTACAACAGAATGTCGAAATAACAGAGTGTATAAAGCAGTTAAAAAGTGCTTAAAATCGTAACCCTAATTCGAAAACCCCAAACCAAGACGTTTGAAAAATTTGCTAAAAAAACCGAGTAGCTGTCCATGTGTTTCAAAACATTCATGGGGAATGATTAGGCATGATGATTGAATACAGAGGGTCGAAGAAACGGAGTGTATGAAGCAGTAAAAAAGTGCTTAAAATTGAAACCCTATTTCGTAAACCCCAAACAGGAACTTTTGAAAAACGTGCTAAAAAAAACTAGAAACTGTGAATGTTTTTGAATACTTTTGTGGGGAATGATTAGGCACGATGATTTCGAATTGAATGTCGAAGAAACGGAGTGTATAAAGCAGCAATAAATTTCTTAAAATCGAAAGCCTAATTCACAAAATCCAGAACCGAGACGTATGAAACACGTGCTGTGAAAACCGAGTAAATGTCCATATTTTAAGAAACTTTTCTGGGGAATGATTAAGCATGATGATTTACAACAGAATGTCGAAATAACAGAGTGTATAAAGCAGTTAAAAAGTGCTTAAAATCGTAACCCTAATTCGAAAACCCCAAACCGAGACGTTTGAAAAATTTGCTAAAAAAACCGAGTAGCTGTTCATGTGTTTCAAAACATTCATGGGGAATGATTAGGCATGATGATTGAATACAGAGGGTCGAAGAAACGGAGTGTATGAAGCAGTAAAAAAGTGCTTAAAATTGAAACCCTATTTCGTAAACCCCAAACAGGAACTTTTGAAACACGTGCTAAAAAAAAACTAGAAACTGTGAATGTTTTTGAAAACTTTTGTGGGGAATGATTAGGCACGATGATTTCGAATTGAATGTCGAAGAAACGGAGTGTATAAAGCAGCAATAAATTTCTTAAAATCGAAAGCCTAATTCACAAAATCCAGAACCGAGACGTATGAAACACGTGCTGAGAAAACCGAGTAAATGTCCATATTTTAAGAAACTTTTCTGGGGAATGATTAAGCATGATGATTTACAACAGAATGTCGAAATAACAGAGTGTATAAAGCAGTTAAAAAGTGCTTAAAATCGTAACCCTAATTCGAAAACCCAAAACCGAGACGTTTGAAAAATGTGCTAAAAAAAACCGAGTAGCTGTCCATGTTTTTCAAAACTTTCATGGGGAATGATTAGGCATGATGATTGAATATAAACCGAGTAGCTGTCCATGTTTTTCAAAACTTTCATGGGGAATGATTAGGCATGATGATTGAATATTGAGGGTCGAAGAAACGGAGTGCATGAAGAAGTAAAAAAGTACTTAAAATTGAAACCCTATTTCGTAAACCCCAAAAAGGAACTTTTCAAACACGTGCTAAAAAAAAACTAGAAACTGTGAATGTTTTTGAAAACTTTTGTGGGGAATGATTAGGCACGATGATTTCGAATTGAATGTCGAAGAAACGGAGTGTATAAAGCAGCAATAAATTTCTTAAAATCGAAAGCCTAATTCACAAAATCCAGAATCGAGACGTATGAAACACGTGCTGAGAAAACCGAGTAAATGTCCATATTTTAAGAAACTTTTCTTGGTTATGATTAAGCATGATGATTTACAACAGAATGTCGAAATAACAGAGTGTATAAAGCAGTTAAAAATTGCTTAAAATCGTAACCCTAATTCGAAAACCCCAAACCGGGACGTTTGAAAAATGTGCTAAAAAAAACCGAGTAGCTGTCCATGTTTTTCAAAACTTTCATGGGGAATGATTAGGCATGATGATTGAATATAGAGGGTCGAAGAAACGGAGTGCATGAAGCAGTAAAAAAGTTCTTAAAATTGAAACGTTATTTCGTAAACCTTAGACAGGAACTTTTCAAATACGTGCTAAAAAAAAAAACTAGAAACTGTGAATGTTTTTGAAAACTTTTGTGGGGAATGATTAGGCACGATGATTTCGAATTGAATGTCGAAGAAACGGAGTGTATAAAGCAGTTAAAAATTGCTTAAAATCGTAACCCTAATTCGAAAACCCCAAACCGGGACGTTTGAAAAATGTGCAAAAAAAAAACCGAGTAGCTGTCCATGTTTTTCAAAACTTTCATGGGGAATGATTAGGCATGATGATTGAATAAAGAGGGTCGAAGAAACGGAGTGTATGAAGCAGTAAAAAAGTGCTTAAAATCGAAACGCTATTTCGTAAACCCCAAACAGGAACTTTTGAAACACGTGCTAAAAAAAAACTACAAACTGTGAATGTTTTTTAAAACTTTTGTGGGGAATGATTATTCACGATTATTTCGAATTGAATGTCAAAGAAACGGAGTGTATAAAGCAACAATAAATTTCTTAAAATTGAAAGCCTAATTCACAAAATCCAGAACCGAGACGTATGAAACACGTGCTACGAAAACCGAGTAAATGTCCATATTTTATGAAACTTTTCTGGGGAATGATTAAGCATGATGATTTACAACAGAATGTCGAAATAACAGAGTGTATAAAGCAGTTAAAAATTGCTTAAAATCGTAACCCTAATTCGAAAACCTTAAACCGGAACGTTTGAAAAATGTGCTAAAAAAAACCGAGTAGCTGTCCATGTTTTTCAAAACTTTCATGGGGAATGATTAGGCATGATGATTGAATACAGAGGGTCGAAGAAACGGAGTGTATGAAGCAGTAAAAAAGTGCTTAAAATTGAAACGCTATTTCGTAAACCCCAAAAAGGATTTTTTGAAACACGTGCTAAAAAAAAACTAGAAACTGTGAATGTTTTTGAAAACTTTTGTGGGGAATGATTAGGCACGATGATTTCGAATTGAATGTCGAAGAAACGGAGTGTATAAAGCAGCNATGATGATTGAATATTGAGGGTCGAAGAAACGGAGTGTATGAAGCAGTAAAAAAGTGCTTAAAATTGAAACGCTATTTCGTAAACCCCAAACAGGAACTTTTGAAACACGTGCTAAAAGAAAACTAGGAACTGTGAATTTTTTTGAAAACTTTTGTGGAGAATGATTAGGCACGATGATTTCGAATTGAATGTCGAAGAAACGGAGTGTATAAAGCAGCAATAAATTTCTTAAAATCGAAAGCCTAATTCACAAAATCCAGAACCGAGACGTATGAAACACGTGCTGTGAAAACCGAGTAAATGTCCATATTTTAAGAAACTTTTCTGAGGAATGATTAAGCATGCTGATTTACAACAGAATGTCGAAATAACAGAGTGTATAAAGCAGTTAAAAAGTGCTTAAAATCGTAACCCTAATTCGAAAACCCCAAACCGGGACGTTTGAAAAATGTGCTAAAAAAAACCGAGTAGCTGTCCATGTTTTTCAAAACTTTCATGGGAATGATTAGGCATGATGATTGAATATTGAGGGTCGAAGAAACAGAGTGCATGAAGCAGTAAAAAAGTACTTAAAATTGAAACCCTATTTCGTAAACCCCAGACAGGAACTTTTCAAACACGTGCTAAAAAAAAAACTAGAAACTGTGAATGTTTTTGAAAACTTTTGTGGGGAATGATTAGGCACGATCATTTCGAATTGAATGTCGAAGAAACGGAGTGTATAAAGCAGCAATAAATTTCTTAAAATCGAAAGCCTAATTCACAAAATCCAGAACCGAGACGTATGAAACACGTGCTGAGAAAACCGAGTAAATGTCCATATTTTTAGAAACTTTTCTGTGGAATGCTTAAGCATGATGATTTACAACAGAATGTCAAAATAACAGAGTGTATAAAGCAGTTAAAAATTGCTTAAAATCGTAACCCTAATTCGAAAACCCCAAACCGGGACGTTTGAAAAATGTGCTAAAAAAA
>NW_019273205.1:5757-6504 GCF_002738345.1 Cucurbita maxima
TGCTTAAAATCGTAACCCTAATTCGAAAACCCCAAACCGGGACGTTTGAAAAATGTGAAAAAAAAACTGAGTAGCTGTCCATGTTTTTCAAAACTTTCATGGGGAATGATTAGGCATGATGATTGAATACAGAGGGTCGAAGAAACGGAGTGTATGAAGCAGTAAAAAAGTGCTTAAAATTGAAACGCTATTTCGTAAACCCCAAACAGGAACTTTTGAAACACGTGCTAAAAAAAAACTAGAAACTGTGAATGTTTTTTAAAACTTTTGTGGGGAATTATTATTCACGATTATTTCGAATTGAATGTCAAAGAAACGGAGTGTATAAAGCAGCAATAAATTTCTTAAAATCGAAAGCCTAATTCACAAAATCTAGAATAGAGACGTATGAAACACGTGCTGAGAAAACCGAGTAAATGTCCATATTTTAAGAAACTTTTCTGGGGAATGATTAAGCATGATGATTTACAACAGAATGTCGAAATAACAGAGTGTATAAAGCAGTTAAAAATTGCTTAAAATCGTAACCCTAATTCGAAAACCCCAAACCGGGACGTTTGAAAAATGTGCTAAAGAAACCGAGTAGCTGTCCATGTTTTTCAAAACTTTCATGGGGAATAATTAGGCATGATGATTGAATATAGAGTGTCGAAGAAACGGAGTGTATGAAGCAGTAAAAAAGTGCTTAAAATTGAAACGCTGTTTCGTAAACCCCAAACAGGAACTTTTGAAACATGTGCTAAAAAA
>NW_019273206.1:0-6507 GCF_002738345.1 Cucurbita maxima
AACCCTATTTCGAAAACCCTTATCAGAGACGTTTGAAGTACGTGCTAAAAAAACCGAGTCACGGTCGACATTTTTCAAAACTTTTGTGGGGAATGATTAGGCTTGATGAAGAAGAATAGAATTTCCAACAAACGGAGTGCATCAAAATAGTAAAAGAGTGCTTCAAATCGAACCCTACTTCGGAAACCCAAATCTGGGACGTTTGAAGTACGTGCTAAAAAACTGAGTCACGGTCGATGTGTTTCAAAACATTTGTGGGGAATGATTAGGCTTGATGATGTAGAATAAAATTTTGAACAAACGGAGTGCATCAAAACACTAAAAGAGTCCTTCAACTCGAACCCTAATTCGATAACCCTAATCAGGGACGTTTGAAGTACGTGTTAAAAAAACCGAGTCACGGTCATCGTGTTTCAAAACTTTTGTAGGGAATGATTAGGCTTGATGATTTAGAATAGAATTTCAAAGAAACGGAGTGCAACAAAACACTAAAAGAGTTCTTCAAATCAAACCCTAATTCGAAAAACCTAATCAGGGACGTTTGAGGTACGTGCTAAAAAAACCGAGTCACGGTCGACGTTTTTCAAAAAATTTGTGGGGAATGATTTGGCTTGATGATGTAGAATACAACTTCCAACGAACGGAGTGCATCAAAACAGTAAAAGAGTGCTTCAAATCGAAACCTACTTCGGAAACCCAAATCTGGGACGTTTGAAGTACGTGGTAAAAAAACCGCGTCACGGTCGACGATTTTCAAAACATTTGTGGGGAATGATTTGGATTGACGATGAAGAATACAATTTCGAACAAACGGAGTGCATTAAAACAATAAAAGAGTCCTTCAAATCAAACCCTAATTGGAAAACCCAAATCTGGGACGTTTGAAGTACGTGCTAAAAAAACCGAGTCACGGTCGACGTTTTTCAAAACTTTTGTGGGGAATGATTAGGCTTGATGATTTAGAATAGAATTTTGAAGAAACAGAGTGCATCAAAACAGTAAAAGAGTGCTTCAAATCGAACCCTAATCGAAAACCCTAATCAGAGACGTTTGAAGTACGTGCTAAAAAAACCGAGTCACGGTCGACATTTTTCAAAACTTTTGTGGGGAATCATTAGGCTTGATGAAGAAGAATAGAATTTCCAACAAACGGAGTGCATCAAAATAGTAAAAGAGTGCTTCAAATCGAACCCTACTTCGGAAACCCAAATCTGGGACGTTTGAAGTACGTGCTAAAAAACTGAGTCACGGTCGACGTGTTTCAAAACATTTGTGGGGAATGATTAGGCTTGATGATGTAGAATAAAATTTTGAACAAACGGAGTGCATCAAAACACTAAAAGAGTCCTTCAACTCGAACCCTAATTCGATAACCCTAATCAGGGACGTTTGAAGTACGTGTTAAAAAAACCGAGTCACGGTCATCGTGTTTCAAAACTTTTGTAGGGAATGATTAGGCTTGATGATTTAGAATAGAATTTCAAAGAAACGGAGTGCAACAAAACACTAAAAGAGTTCTTCAAATCAAACCCTAATTCGAAAAACCTAATCAGGGACGTTTGAGGTACGTGCTAAAAAAACCGAGTCACGGTCGACGTTTTTCAAAAAATTTGTGGGGAATGATTTGGCTTGATGATGTAGAATACAACTTCCAACGAACGGAGTGCATCAAAACAGTAAAAGAGTGCTTCAAATCGAAACCTACTTCGGAAACCCAAATCTGGGACGTTTGAAGTACGTGGTAAAAAAACCGCGTCACGGTCGACGTTTTTCAAAACATTTGTGGGGAATGATTAGGATTGATGATGAAGAATACAATTTCGAACAAACGGAGTGCATCAAAACAATAAAAGAGTCCTTCAAATCAAACCCTAATTGGAAAACCCAAATCTGG
The DNA here is from genome assembly GCF_002738345.1 of Cucurbita maxima. Taxonomy (NCBI): domain Eukaryota; kingdom Viridiplantae; phylum Streptophyta; class Magnoliopsida; order Cucurbitales; family Cucurbitaceae; genus Cucurbita; species Cucurbita maxima. The sequence goes on from NW_019273206.1 coordinate 1,895, forward strand.
GACGTTTGAAGTACGTGCTAAAAAAACCGAGTCACGGTCAACGTTTTTAAAAAGATTTGTGGGGAATGATTAGGCTTGATGATTTAGAATAGAATTTTGAAGAAACAGAGTGCATCAAAACAGTAAAAGAGTGCTTCAAATCGAACCCTATTTCGAAAACCCTAATCAGAGACGTTTGAAGTACGTGCTAAAAAAACCGAGTCACGGTCGACATTTTTCAAAACTTTTGTGGGGAATGATTAGGCTTGATGAAGAAGAATAGAATTTCCAACAAACGGAGTGCATCAAAATAGTAAAAGAGTGCTTCAAATCGAACCCTACTTCGGAAACCCAAATCTGGGACGTTTGAAGTACGTGCTAAAAAACTGAGTCACGGTCGACGTGTTTCAAAACATTTGTGGGGAATGATTAGGCTTGATGATGTAGAATAAAATTTTGAACAAACGGAGTGCATCAAAACACTAAAAGAGTCCTTCAACTCGAACCCTAATTCGATAACCCTAATCAGGGACGTTTGAAGTACGTGTTAAAAAAACCGAGTCACGGTCATCGTGTTTCAAAACTTTTGTAGGGAATGATTAGGCTTGATGATTTAGAATAGAATTTCAAAGAAACGGAGTGCAACAAAACACTAAAAGAGTTCTTCAAATCAAACCCTAATTCGAAAAACCTAATCAGGGACGTTTGAGGTACGTGCTAAAAAAACCGAGTCACGGTCGACGTTTTTCAAAAAATTTGTGGGGAATGATTTGGCTTGATGATGTAGAATACAACTTCCAACGAACGGAGTGCATCAAAACAGTAAAAGAGTGCTTCAAATCGAAACCTACTTCGGAAACCCAAATCTGGGACGTTTGAAGTACGTGGTAAAAAAACCGCGTCACGGTCGACGTTTTTCAAAACATTTGTGGGGAATGATTAGGATTGATGATGAAGAATACAATTTCGAACAAACGGAGTGCATCAAAACAATAAAAGAGTCCTTCAAATCAAACCCTAATTGGAAAACCCAAATCTGGGACGTTTGAAGTACGTGCTAAAAAAACCGAGTCACGGTCAACGTTTTTAAAAAGATTTGTGGGGAATGATTAGGCTTGATGATTTAGAATAGAATTTTGAAGAAACAGAGTGCATCAAAACAGTAAAAGAGTGCTTCAAATCGAACCCTATTTCGAAAACCCTAATCAGAGACGTTTGAAGTACGTGCTAAAAAAACCGAGTCACGGTCGACATTTTTCAAAACTTTTGTGGGGAATGATTAGGCTTGATGAAGAAGAATAGAATTTCCAACAAACGGAGTGCATCAAAATAGTAAAAGAGTGCTTCAAATCGAACCCTACTTCGGAAACCCAAATCTGGGACGTTTGAAGTACGTGCTAAAAAACTGAGTCACGGTCGACGTGTTTCAAAACATTTGTGGGGAATGATTAGGCTTGATGATGTAGAATAAAATTTTGAACAAACGGAGTGCATCAAAACACTAAAAGAGTCCTTCAACTCGAACCCTAATTCGATAACCCTAATCAGGGACGTTTGAAGTACGTGTTAAAAAAACCGAGTCACGGTCATCGTGTTTCAAAACTTTTGTAGGGAATGATTAGGCTTGATGATTTAGAATAGAATTTCAAAGAAACGGAGTGCAACAAAACACTAAAAGAGTTCTTCAAATCAAACCCTAATTCGAAAAACCTAATCAGGGACGTTTGAGGTACGTGCTAAAAAAACCGAGTCACGGTCGACGTTTTTCAAAAAATTTGTGGGGAATGATTTGGCTTGATGATGTAGAATACAACTTCCAACGAACGGAGTGCATCAAAACAGTAAAAGAGTGCTTCAAATCGAAACCTACTTCGGAAACCCAAATCTGGGACGTTTGAAGTACGTGGTAAAAAAACCGCGTCACGGTCGACGTTTTTCAAAACATTTGTGGGGAATGATTAGGATTGATGATGAAGAATACAATTTCGAACAAACGGAGTGCATCAAAACAATAAAAGAGTCCTTCAAATCAAACCCTAATTGGAAAACCCAAATCTGGGACGTTTGAAGTACGTGCTAAAAAAACCGAGTCACGGTCAACGTTTTTAAAAAGATTTGTGGGGAATGATTAGGCTTGATGATTTAGAATAGAATTTTGAAGAAACAGAGTGCATCAAAACAGTAAAAGAGTGCTTCAAATCGAACCCTATTTCGAAAACCCTAATCAGAGACGTTTGAAGTACGTGCTAAAAAAACCGAGTCACGGTCGACATTTTTCAAAACTTTTGTGGGGAATGATTAGGCTTGATGAAGAAGAATAGAATTTCCAACAAACGGAGTGCATCAAAATAGTAAAAGAGTGCTTCAAATCGAACCCTACTTCGGAAACCCAAATCTGGGACGTTTGAAGTACGTGCTAAAAAACTGAGTCACGGTCGACGTGTTTCAAAACATTTGTGGGGAATGATTAGGCTTGATGATGTAGAATAAAATTTTGAACAAACGGAGTGCATCAAAACACTAAAAGAGTCCTTCAACTCGAACCCTAATTCGATAACCCTAATCAGGGACGTTTGAAGTACGTGTTAAAAAAACCGAGTCACGGTCATCGTGTTTCAAAACTTTTGTAGGGAATGATTAGGCTTGATGATTTAGAATAGAATTTCAAAGAAACGGAGTGCAACAAAACACTAAAAGAGTTCTTCAAATCAAACCCTAATTCGAAAAACCTAATCAGGGACGTTTGAGGTACGTGCTAAAAAAACCGAGTCACGGTCGACGTTTTTCAAAAAATTTGTGGGGAATGATTTGGCTTGATGATGTAGAATACAACTTCCAACGAACGGAGTGCATCAAAACAGTAAAAGAGTGCTTCAAATCGAAACCTACTTCGGAAACCCAAATCTGGGACGTTTGAAGTACGTGGTAAAAAAACCGCGTCACGGTCGACGTTTTTCAAAACATTTGTGGGGAATGATTAGGATTGATGATGAAGAATACAATTTCGAACAAACGGAGTGCATCAAAACAATAAAAGAGTCCTTCAAATCAAACCCTAATTGGAAAACCCAAATCTGGGACGTTTGAAGTACGTGCTAAAAAAACCGAGTCACGGTCAACGTTTTTAAAAAGATTTGTGGGGAATGATTAGGCTTGATGATTTAGAATAGAATTTTGAAGAAACAGAGTGCATCAAAACAGTAAAAGAGTGCTTCAAATCGAACCCTATTTCGAAAACCCTAATCAGAGACGTTTGAAGTACGTGCTAAAAAAACCGAGTCACGGTCGACATTTTTCAAAACTTTTGTGGGGAATCATTAGGCTTGATGAAGAAGAATAGAATTTCCAACAAACGGAGTGCATCAAAATAGTAAAAGAGTGCTTCAAATCGAACCCTACTTCGGAAACCAAAATCTGGGACGTTTGAAGTACGTGCTAAAAAACTGAGTCACGGTCGATGTGTTTCAAAACATTTGTGGGGAATGATTAGGCTTGATGATGTAGAATACAACTTCCAACGAACGGAGTGCATCAAAGTAGTAAAAGAGTGCTTCAAATCGAAACCTACTTCGGAAACCCAAATCTGGGACGTTTGAAGTACGTGCTAAAAAACTGAGTCACGGTCGATGTGTTTCAAAACATTTGTGGGGAATGATTAGGCTTGATGATGTAGAATACAACTTCCAACGAACGGAGTGCATCAAAGTAGTAAAAGAGTGCTTCAAATCGAAACCTACTTCGGAAACCCAAATCTGGGACGTTTGAAGTACGTGCTAAAAAAACTGAGTCACGGTCGACGTTTTTCAAAACTTTTGTGGGGAATGATTAGGCTTGATGAAGAAGAATAGAATTTCCAACAAACGGAGTGCATCAAAATAGTAAAAGAGTGCTTCAAATCGAACCCTACTTCGGAAACCAAAATCTGGGACGTTTGAAGTACGTGCTAAAAAACTGAGTCACGGTCGACGTGTTTCAAAACATTTGTGGGGAATGATTAGGCTTGATGATGTAGAATAAAATTTTGAACAAAGGGAGTGCATCAAAACACTAAAAGAGTCCTTCAACTCGAACCCTAATTCGATAACCCTAATCAGGGACGTTTGAAGTACGTGTTAAAAAAACCGAGTCACGGTCATCGTGTTTCAAAACTTTTGTAGGGAATGATTAGGCTTCATGATTTAGAATAGAATTTCAAAGAAACGGAGTGCAACAAAACACTAAAAGAGTTCTTCAAATCAAACCCTAATTCGAAAAACCTAATCAGGAACGTTTGAGGTACGTGCTAAAAAAACCGAGTCACGGTCGACGTTTTTCAAAAAATTTGTGGGGAATGATTTGGCTTGATGATGTAGAATAAAATTTTGAACAAACGGAGTGCATCAAAACACTAAAAGAGTCCTTCAACTCGAACCCTAATTCGATAACCCTAATCAGGGACGTTTGAAGTACGTGTTAAAAAAACCGAGTCACGGTCATCGTGTTTCAAAACTTTTGTGGGGAATGATTTGGCTTGATGATTTAGAATAGAATTTTGAAGAAACAGAGTGCATCAAAACAGTAAAAGAGTGCTTCAAATCGAACCCTAATCGAAAACCCTAATCAGAGACGTTTGAAGTACGTGCTAAAAAAACCGA
>NW_019273207.1:0-6491 GCF_002738345.1 Cucurbita maxima
CATTCGAGTTATTATGTTCCAGAGGTCGTTGTAATACAAGGGCGAGCATTCCTGCTTGTCACTTAGTGATGCAAGTTTGATCCTGAACAATAACAAGTTTAATCTTGTTTTTACAATTTTAGTCGGATTCAAAATTGAATTACTTTTGGAAACCGCGATGGATAAAATCTGGTTTGTTAACAAATATTATATTTTTGGAAAGTCGTCGTTGTAGAGTGGTGAGTACTCCCACGAGTTTGATCCCCCGCAGCAACGATTTTTAAATTTCTTTTGAATTCGAAATTCGGTATTGGCAAACCGGACTATTTGGGTTTGTTTCCCAACAACGAAATTCGGGATTGGATTCCTTTTTCTCTCGTGTGTTAACAAATAACACATTTTTCCGAGGTCGATGTAATACAGTAGTGAGTATTCCCGCTTGTCACTCGAGAGACCTGAGTTTGTACCCCGAATATATTAAGCTTAATTTTCTTTTGAAAATTTGCACCGCATTTTTGAAATTGGATTACTTGTTGCGAATCTTTGATTGATAAAATCTAAAGCGTTGACAATGGATCACTTTTTCTAAAGACAATTGGTAAAATATGGAGGGTTAACAAATAATTTATTTTTTATGAGTCGTTTTAGTGGTAAACTGGGGAGTATTTCCGCTTGTCATTCGAGTTGTTATGTTCCAGAGGTCGTTGTAATACAAGGGCGAGCAGTCCTGCTTGTAATTCTATGACCCAAGTATGTTCCCGAACAATTACAAGTTTAATCTTGTTTTTCGAATTTTCGTATGATACCAAATTGAATTACTTTTTGTAACGACGATGGATAAAATCTTGTTTCTTAACAAATATTATATTTTTCGAAAGTCGTCGTTGTAGAGTGGTGAGTACTCCCACGATTTTGATACCACGCAACGACGATTTTTAAATTTCTTTTGAATTCGAAATTTGGTTGTGGTGAACCGAATGATTTGGGTTTGTTTCCCAAGAATGAAATTCGGGATTGGATTCCTTTTTCTCTCGTGTGTTAACAAATAACACATTTTTCAGAGGTCGATGTAATATAGTAATGAGTATTCCCGCTTGTCACTCGAGAGACCGGAGTTTGAACCCCGACAATAATAAGCCTAATTTTCTTTTGAAAATTTGCACCGCATATGAAATTGGATTACTTGTTCCGAATCTTCGATTGATAAAATCTAGAGCGTTAACAATGGATCACTTTTTCTAAAGACGATTGGTAAAATCTGGAGCGTTAACAAATAATTTATTTTTTATGGGTCGTTTTAGTGGTAAACTAGGGAATATTTCCGCTTGTCATTCGAGTTATTATGTTCCAGAGGTTGTTGTAATACAAGGGCGAGCATTCCAGCTTGTAACTCTGTGACCCAAGTATGATCCCGAACAATAACAAGTTTAATCTTGTTTTTCAAATTTTAGTCGGATACCAAATTGAATTACTTTTTGTAACCACGATGGATAAAATCTTGTTTGTTAACAAATATTATATTTTTCGAAAGTCGTCATTGTAGAGTGGTGAGTACTCCCACGAATTTGATCCCACGCAGCGATGATTTTTAATTTTCTTTTGAATTCGAAATTCGGTATTGGCAAACCGGACTATTTGGGTTTGTTTCCCAACAACGAAATTCGGGATTGGATTCCTTTTTCTCTCGTGTGTTAACAAATAACACATTTTTCAGAGGTCGATGTAATACAGTAGTGAGTATTCCCGCTTGTCACTCGAGAGACCTGAGTTTGTACCCCGACAATATTAAGCTTAATTTTCTTTTGAAAATTTGCACCGCATTTGAAATTGGATTACTTGTTGCGAATCTTTGATTGATAAAATCTAAAGCGTTGACAATGGATCACTTTTTCTAAAGACAATTGGTAAAATATGGAGGGTTAACAAATAATTTATTTTTTATGAGTCGTTTTAGTGGTAAACTGGGAGTATTTCCGCTTGTCATTCGAGTTATTATGTTCCAGAGGTCGTTGTAATACAAGGGCGAGCATTCCTGCTTGTCACTTAGTGATGCAAGTTTGATCCCGAACAATAACAAGTTTAATCTAGTTTTTACAATTTTAGTCGGATTCAAAATTGAATTACTTTTGGAAACCGCGATGGATAAAATCTAGTTTGTTAACAAATATTATATTTTTCGAAAGTCGTCGTTGTAGAGTGGTGAGTACTCTCACGAGTTTGATCCCGCGCAATAACGATTTTTAATTTTCTTTTGAATTCCAAATTCGGTGTGGTGAACTGGATGATTTGGGTTTGTTTCCCAACAACGAAATTCCGGATTGGATTCCTTTTTCTCTCGTGTGATAACAAATAATATATTTTACAGAGGTCGATGTAATACAGTAGTGAGTATTCCCGCTTGTCACTCGAGACCTGAGTTTGAACCCCGACAATAATACTTTTAATTTTCTTTGGAAAATTTGCACGACATTTGAAATTGGATTACTTGTTCCGAATCTTCGATTGATAAAATCTAGGGCGTTGACAATGGATCACTTTTTCTAAAGACGATTGGTAAAATCTTCAGCGTTAACAAATAATTTATTTTTTATGAGACATTTTAGTGGTAAACTGGGGAGTATTTTCGCTTGTCATTCGAGTTATTATGTTCCAGAGGTCGTTGTAATACAAGGGCGAGCATTCCAGCTTGTAACTCAGTGACCCAAGTATCATTCCGAACAATAACAAGTTTAATCTTGTTTTTAGAATTTTAGTCGGATTCCAAATTGAATTACTTTTTGTAATGGCGATGGATAAAATCTGGTTTGTTAACAAATATTATATTTTTCGAAAGCCGTCGTTGTAGAGTGGTGAGTAATCCCACGAGTTTGATCCCCCACAGCGACGATTTTTAAATTTCTTTTGAATTCGAAATTCGGTATTGGCGAACCGGACTATTTGGGTTTGTTTCCCAACAACAAAATTCGCGATTGGATTCCTTTTTCTCTCATGTGTTAACAAATAACACATTTTTCAGAGGTCGATGTAATACAGTAGTGAGTATTCCCGCTGGTCACTCGATAGACCTGAGTTTGTACCCCGACAATAATAAGCTTAATTTTCTTTTGAAAATTTGCACCCCATTTGAAATTGGATTACTTTTTCCGAATCTTCGATTGATAAATTCTAGAGCGTTGACAATGGATCACTTTTTCTAAAGACGATTGGTAAAATCTGGAGCGTTAACAAATAATTTATTTTTTATGGGTCGTTTTAGTGGTAAACTAGGGAATATTTTCGCTTGTCATTCGAGTTATTATGTTCCAGAGGTCGTTGTAATACAAGGGCGAGCATTCCAACTTGTAACTCTGTGACCCAAGTATGATCCCGAACAATAACAAGTTTAATCTTGTTTTTCAAATTTTAGTCGGATACCAAATTGAATTACTTTTTGTAACGACGATGGATAAAATCTTGTTTGTTAACAAATATTATATTTTTCGAAAGTCGTCATTGTAGAGTGGTGAGTACTCCCACGAGTTTGATCCCCCGCAGCGACGATTTTTAATTTTCTTTTGAATTCGAAATTCGGTATTGGCAAACCGGACTATTTGGGTTTGTTTCCCAACAACGAAATTCGGGATTGGATTCCTTTTTCTCTCGTGTGTTAACAAATAACACATTTTTCAGAGGTCGATGTAATACAGTAGTGAGTATTCCCGCTTGTCACTCGAGAGACCTGAGTTTGTACCCCGACAATAATAAGCTTAATTTTCATTTGAAAATTCGCACCGCATTTGAAATTGGATTACTTGTTCCAAATCTTCGATTGATAAAATCTAGAGCGTTGACAATGGATCGCTTTTTCTAAAGACGATTGGTAAAATCTTTAGCGTTAAGAAATAATTATTTTTTATGAGTCGTTGTAGTATAGTGGTTTGTATTCTTGCCTGTCATGTAGGTGACCCGGATTCGATCCTTGGCAACGGTGATTTTAGTTATTTTCTTTTCGTGGTTTTAACGGAACTCGAAATTGGACAGCGGTGAACTTATCATGCCGGTAGTTTGGGTTCGATCCCCAACAATGGTAGCTTGAAAAGAAAGTCGGCTAAACAATTGTTTATGAAATCTTGTGTGTTAACATATAATATGTTTTCAGAGAACGTTGTAGTGGTACAGTGGTGAGTATTTCCGCTTGTCACTTGAGTTATTATGTTCCAAAGGTCCTTGTAATACAAGGGCGAGCATTCCTGCTTGCACTCGAGTGACATGAGTTTGATCCCAAACAACAACAAGTTTAATCTTGTTATGACAATTTTAGTCGCATTCAAAATTGGATTACTTTTTGTAACGGCGATTTAAAAAATCTGATGTGTTAACAAATATTATATTTGCCAAAGTCGTCGTGGTAGAGTGGTGAGTATTCCTGCGAATTCCTTCTTGCACTCGAGTGACATGAGTTTGATCTCGAACAACAACAAGTTTAATCTTGTTTTGACAATTTTAGTTGCATTCAAAATTGGATTACTTTTTGTATCGGCGATTGATAAAATCTGATCTTTTAACAAATATTATATTGTTCAAAGTCGTCGTTGTAGAGTGGTGAGTATTCCTGCGAGTTTGATCCGCCGCAACAGACTGTTTTTAATTTTGTTTTGAATTTGAAATTCGGGATTGGATTCCTTTTTCTCCCGTGTGTTTACAAATAATATATTTTTCAGAGGTCGATGTAATAAAGTAGTGAGTATTCCCGCTTGTCACTCGAGAGACCTGAGTTTGAACCCCGACAATAATAAGCTTAATTTTCTTTTGAAAATTTGCACCGCATTTGAAATTGGATTACTTGTCCCGAATCTTCGATTGATAAAATCTAGAGCGTTGACAATGGATCACTTTTTCTAAAGACGATTGGTAAAATCTGGAGCGTTAACAAATAATTTATTTTTTATGAGTCGTTTTAGTGGGACAACGGTGAATTCAAATTTTGGTAGTGGTGAACCGGACTATTTGGGTTTGTTTCCCAACAACGAAATTCGGGATTGGATTCCTTTTTCTCTCGTGTGTTAACAAATAATATATTTTTCAGAGGTCGATGTAATACAGTAGTGAGTATTCCCGCTTGTCACTCGAGAGACCTGAGTTTGAACCCCGACAATAATAAGCTTAATTTTCTTTTGAAAATTTGCACCGCATTTGAAATTGGATTACTTGTTCCGAATCTTCGATTGATAAAATCTAGAGCGTTGACAATGGATCACTTTTTCTAAAGACGATTGGTAAAATCTGGAGCGTTAACAAATAATTTATTTTTTATGAGTCGTTTTAGTGGTACAATGGGGAGTATTTCCGCTTGTCATTCGAGTTATTATGTTCCAGAGGTCGTTGTAATACAAGGGCGAGCATTCCTGCTTGTCACTCAGTGACCCAAGTTTGATCCCGAACAATAACAAGTTTAATCTTGTTTTTACAATTTTAATCGGATTCAAAATTGAATTACTTTTGGAAACCGCGATGGATAAAATCTGGTTTGTTAACAAATATTATATTATTCGAAAGTCGTCGTTGTAGAGTGGTGAGTACTCCCACGAGTTTGATCCCCCGCAGCGACGATTTTTATTTTTCTTTTGAATTCGAAATTCGGTAGTGGTGAACCGGATGATTTGGGTTTGTTTCCCAACAACGAAATTTGGGATTGGATTCCTTTTTCTCTCGTGTGTTAACAAATAATATATTTTTCAGAGGTTGATGTAATACAGTAGTGAGTATTCTCGCTTGTCACTCGAGAGACCTGAGTTTGAACCCCGACAATAATAAGCTTAATTTTCTTTTGAAAATTTGCAACGCATTTGAAATTGGATTACTTGTTTCGAATCTTTGATTGATAAAATCTAGAGCGTTGACAATGGATCACTTTTTCTAAAGACGATTGGTAAAATCTTGATCGTTAACAAATAATTTATTTATTATGAGTTGTAGTATAGTGGTCAGTATTCCTGCCTATCACGTAGCTTAGGTGACCCAAGTTCCATCCTCGAAAATGACTATTATTTTAGTTTGTTTCTTTCCGTAGTTTTAACGAAACTCCAAATTGGACACAGGTGAACCTGTCATGCCGGTAATTTAGACAGAGGTGAGTATTTCCGCTTGTCACTAGAGTTATTATGTTCGAGAGGTCGTTGTAATACAAGGGTGAGCATTCTTGCTTGTAACTCGAGTGACCTGAGTTTGATCCCGAACAATAACATGTTTAATCTTGTTTTGACAATTTTAGTCAGATTTAGTATTGGATTACTTTTTGTAACAGTGATTGATAATATCTTGTGTGTTAACAAATATTATATTTTTCGAAAGTCGTCATTGTAGAGTGGTGAGTATTCCCGCAAGTTTGATCCCCCGCAGCGACAATTTTTAATTTTCTTTTGAATTCGAAATTCGGTAGTGGTGAACTGGATCATTTGGGTTTGTTCCACAGCAACCAAATTCGGGATTGGATTCATTTTTCTCTCGCGTGTTAACAAATAATATATTTTTCA
>NW_019273208.1:0-6487 GCF_002738345.1 Cucurbita maxima
TCTTACTTGTGTGCCTCTTACAGTACTCTCAACAAATGGATCGCTTGATCTATTATACTCTACTTTACTTTCTCTTGATAACGGTGTGGTATTGACACAACTCATATTGCCGATAATCATCACTTACGTCCTAAACAAGAGTATAGCGGTCGACTATCGTCAAGGACCCATTCACTATTTCAATCATTTCTCTAAATTTTATGTGAATGTTTGATTAATCCACCACACCTAAATGGTGTGAAAGTTATCTTATTTATAATCAAATGAATTACAAGAATATGGAAATAGTAATAAATGGAAATAACAATAAATGGAAAGATACCTATGAAATATTTGCCTTATAATAAAATATCAAATATAATATATATGGTAAACTATAATTTATTACTAAATATCCTTAATACCCCACCGCAAGCTAAGCGTCGGATTTAAACGAACGTGAAGCTTGAATCTGAAAAATTCAAAGAGGTTGAGAAACACTTTTCTTGAAGAAGTCAACAACCTGGTTCAGAGGAGGCGTAGAGAAACACTTTCTTGGCCATCGAAAATTGCAGAGGAATCGCCGCTCAGCGGCAATGCTGCCTTGGCTTCGGCGAGAATATGTCTAACCCATGAAGAGGGATTGTCGCTTAGCGACGATGCTGCCTTGGCTCTGGTGAGAATATTTCTAACCCCAAGAAGTAGAAGGGGAAACCTAGAGCAAGGGACAAAGACAATGTTGTGAATGTTTGATTAATCCACCACACCTAAATGGTGTGAAAGTTGTCTTATTTATAATCAAATAAATTACAAGGATATGGAAATAGTAATAAATAGAAATAACAATAAAGAGAAAGATACGTATGATAATAAGACAAATATTAGATATTTGCCTTATAATAAAATATCAAATATAATATATATGGTAAACTATAATTTATTACTAAATATCCTTAACACCCCACCGCAAGCTAAGCGTCGGATTTAAACGAACGTGAAGCTTGAATCTGAAAAATTCAAAGAGGTTGAGAAACACTTTTCATGAAGATGCTAACAACCCGGTTCTTGGCCATCAAAAATTGCAGAGGGATCGCCGCTCAGCGGCGATGCTGCCTTGGCTTCGGCGAGAATATGTCTAACCCGTGAAGAGGGATTGTCGCTTAGCGACGATGCTGCCTTGGCTCTGGTGAGAATATTTCTAACCCCAAGAAGTAGAAGGGGAAACCTAGAGCAAGGGACAAAGACAATGTTGAAGCCGGAAGAGTCGCCACATTGGGCGAAGGAGCCAATTTTGGCGAGAAGGGCAGTCGGAAGAGTCGCCTCATCGGGCAAAGAAGCCAATTTTGGCAGGAAGGGCGGCGGCAACTTGGTTGGCGAATAGGCCAGTGCGGCACCCAGATTCCGAAGGTAAATCTCTGCAAAAGGTTGATAGGTTTAGGTTAGGGTTTATGTGAAGGATGAAGGTTGATTGGGAAGAAAATGAGAGAGACTATATTGGCCAAAGGGAAAACCGATTTGGTTGGAAAAGGTGAGGTTATATGTACAGAGTATGACGAAAGGTGATTTAGAGGTCAATAGGGTGGAGCCAGAGTAATCAATCGGCTCCGACTACGGCAGCCATGAAGACTGCCCCTGCGGCGTCAAAACCAGCAGGGGTGGTGGAGAAGAAGATTAGAGGATTCAAAAGCCATTGAAAAGAAAGGATCGGGGTTGTTAAACCGAGAGGGCTCTGATACCATGTGAATGTTTGATTAATCCACCACACCTAAATGGTGTGAAAGTTATCTTATTTATAATCAAATGAATTACAAGAATATGGAAATAGTAATAAATGGAAATAACAATAAATGGAAAGATACCTATGAAATATTTGCCTTATAATAAAATATCAAATATAATATATATGGTAAACTATAATTTATTACTAAATATCCTTAATATTTTATGATGCTCTAGTGTTAGATTTCATGGGAATATTGTGTTTTTTTTTTTTTTTACTTGTGTTCCTAATCTTCCTTCTGTGTTTTTGTTACATTTTTTTTAATTATTTTAGTAATTAGCCAATTTAATCAATTCTTCCTTTATGTTTTTTTTTTTAAATTATATTAGCCATTACCTTTGGCTAATTTAATCTATTCTATTTATTTATTTATTTTATTTTTTTTTTTGCTGTTGATGGACGTATCTTTCTGAAACATACTAAATAAAACTAAATAATTGGTTAAGAGAGGATATGAGATATAACTTATTGTTAAATCTCTTTCCATATGAGAATAACTCATTCTCATGTTCATCTTTGCAACCATGTATTAAATTAAGGATTTTATTTCTCTTCGGTCAAAACCATCCTTAAAGGACAAAATTAAAGTTGTAGTTAGTCAATTATAATATTTGACGTGCTAGTTTTCAAACTACTTTAAATAGGTGTAAAGAAAGCATGAGAATAACTTAGTTTCACTAATCTGACACGTGTTGGGCATGTACTGAACACTTGTTAATATAATGGATGCATTACAAATTTATAATCCAGCATTTCGTATCATACCCTTGAGTTTGAATATATTTTGAGAGTGAAACGTACCTTAAGCTTTTTTTTAAGTATACAAACATATAAACTTATTTATATGAATTTATTTCTAATATAAAATTGATAAATTTTTTGAAATAATTCTTTTTAATTAATGTATCGTTATCACATCGGTGTCCTAGTTTTTTACAAATGACATGTTACCATATCTATTTGGTATCATATTTATGTCTCGTATCTATATCTCATTTTTATTTTTGTGACTCTGAGATATTTTGCTTTTATAAATAGATATTTTCACGAAAATAAGTTTAATTTATGTTGAGATGGAGAATAAAAATTGACACTTGAGGACGTTGATACTTGAGACTTTGATTCCTCTTAGTGTGAAGCTTGCATCTTGCAATTACTTGGGTAGAGAATGTGTTTCACTTAAAATTCACTCAAGAGAAAATAATCAAATAACGAACCATATGCGAGAGAGGATAACTTTTTTTTTTTTTTTAATCTTTGAGAAATAAGAAAGAATAAAAATTAAAACATGACATGAATGACATCTTCTTGAATCATTGTTTTGTTCTAGTAAATGTATATAAAAAAAAAAACCTTATATATTTTTAGATATAATTTAAGATTACCTATTTAATAAAACTCCATCCAAACTTCTACTCATAAATTTAGTTATTATTTGTATACAATTGTTAACATGTAAGAAAATACACGTACAAAATATTTATACTTTTGGTAATACACTAGTCTCGGTTGTTTGACTAAAACAATGCAATCATTGTCCAAACTAAAGAATTTGATTCGAAGCTATCTCCTAAAAGAGGGAGGCTCAATTAGACTTTGTTGTAAGATTCGATCATATCAATTTAAATAGCGTTCTCCACAACTATAAATATCGAACTCCAAAGTATTCACGAGCAAAGTAAGTTTGTTGAAACTATCTATAAAAGTGTTCCAAAGTGAGTTGTGGAGAAGATTTGCCTTAAAATCTAGTTCCAATTAAGGGTGTCAACGATGGGAAAATTTCAGAGGTGGTAGATATAATTTATTTTACAAGCGTGTGGTGAACGGTCTTTTCAGTCTCATATAGGCTACGGTCTTTTCAGTCTCATAATTTTATATTATTGTGATATTTGTTCCCAAATTTTATATTATTGTGATAGAAGCTATAAATGACCATTATATTCATTGGTCAGATATTGCAATTGTGAAGAAGTGAAGAAGTTCTCTTTATAGAAGTATTTGGAGATGCTGGGTGGTATCGATCCCCGTACCTCTCGCATGCTAAGCGATACCTGAGCTACATCCCCACAATTTTTGCATCACAAAACACTAAATTTTTCGTCATCAATAATATTGAAAATGAAGAAATATTGCTACACAACAAGGTCATGAATAAGGAGGGTATCGATCCCCGTACCTCTCACATGCAAAGCGAGCGCTCTACCATCTGAGCTACATACCCATGATTTTGACATCCTAAAACCCTAAATGTCCCATCATCAATAATAGTGAAAATAAAAAATATCAAAATATTAATAACAAATAGTTTTTTTTGGTGATGCGGGGCATCGATAATTCTGAAAATGAAAAAATATTATAACAAATTAAATACTTTCTTTTGGAGATGCAGGTTATCAATCTCCGTACAACTCGCATGCAAAGCGAGCGCTCTACCGTCTAAGCTACATCTTCACAATTTTTACGTCACAAAAACATAAATGATTCGTCGTGAATAATAGTGAAAATGAAAAAATATCGCTACTCATTATGTCATAAATAAGAAAAAATTGAATAGAAATAAAATATTACATCATAGAACCCTAAATTTCCCATCATCAATAATAGTGAAAATGAAGAAAATCTAGAAATGCAGGGTATCGATCCCCATATCTCTTGCATGCAAAGCAAGTGCTCTACCATCTAAGCTATATCCCCACAATTCTTATATCATAAAGTCCTAAGCATCTCGTCATCTGTAATAGTGAAAATGAAAAACTATCCCAGCTCATTATGTCCTAAATAAGAAAAAATTGAAAAGATAAGAAAAAATTGAAAAGAAATAATATATTTAGTAATCGATTCAATTGAAGATGCAAGGTAATGATCCCCATACTTTCCACATGGGAAATGAACACCCTAAATGCCCCTTCATCAATAATTGTGAAAATGAAAAAGTATATCTGCATATTATGTCATAAATAAGGAAATATTGAATAGAAATAAAATATTAATAATAAAATAGTTTCTTTTGGAGATGCGAGGTATCGATCCCCGTACCTCTCGCATGCTAAGCGAAGCTACATCCCTACAATTCTTGCATCACAAAACCCTAAATTTTCCATCATCAATAATAGTGAAAATGAAGAAATATCGGTACTCAACATGTCATGAATAAGAAAAAATTGAAAAGAAGTAATTTTCAAAATAGTGACATGAAAAACTATCCTGGCTCATTATGTCGTAAATAAGAAAAAATTGAAAAGAAATAATATATTTAGTGATTGATTCATTTTGGAGATGCAAGGTATCAACCTCGTAACTTTCCACATCAGAAGTGAGTGCTCTACTATCTGAGCTACATCCCCACAATTCGTACTACAATCTCTTGAAGGGGCATTTTGAGAATCAAACTCGAGACCTCTCACACCCAAAGCAAGAATCATACCACTAGACCAAATGCCCTTGTTTTACCACTTGAAACATATGTATGAAGCCTTAGGCCTAGGTATTAAGGTCGTATTTTGTCGTATTGCAGGAAACACGTGAAGTCCTTAGATGTAGAATGTGTCTGGGAGAATAAAGCCTTGGGA
This sequence comes from Cucurbita maxima, assembly GCF_002738345.1. NCBI lineage: Eukaryota > Viridiplantae > Streptophyta > Magnoliopsida > Cucurbitales > Cucurbitaceae > Cucurbita > Cucurbita maxima. The sequence goes on from NW_019273208.1 coordinate 5,329, forward strand.
TGGGATGTTAAGAAAGACTATGAGTATTAAGAGCATGATGGTAAGTATAAAATGATGTGTCTTGGAGAATAAAGCCTTGGGATGGGATGTTAAGAAAGACTATGAGTACTAAGAAAGTGATGGTAAGTATAAAATAACGTGTCTTGGAGAATAAAGCCTAGGGATGATATGTTAAGAAAGACTATGAGTATTAAGAGCATGATGGTAAGTATAAAATGTCGAATATGAAGTTAGGTTGATGTCAAATATGAAGAATCACACCACTAAACCAAATGCCTTTTCTTGAACATCCAATATTTTTAGCTTTTACTCAAATATATTTTCTCTTAGTTGGAGGGCATTGTTATAATATAAAAGGGTTATCAAATAAACCAACAACCCAACAAAAAAAATAAACTAAATCAATTTGGGTTGGATTGATTCGGTTCAGTTCATCCGTTTATTTGATTTAATTTTTCCATTTTGTCTCGTATGACAAGAAAATAAAGTTGTACTGAATGCACCTTAGTTTCATTTATGACAAACTCAATGAAACATAATTGCATTAATAGTACAGAGTTGGAGTCTATAAGCATTTCATGAACTTCAATGCAATTCATGCTTCATTAAAGATGAGATAAACTTTGGGGAACTTTAAATTACTTCATGTGGAGTTTCAATTACTATATGCTAGTTACCATCTTTAGGATTAACTAATTGGACACGAATTCATGAATTTAGGGAAATTTTTGTGTAATTATCAACTACAACTTATGTTTTCAAATTTTTAGGACATAATTTAGGTAGCTGTTTTTATGAGTCATAAACTTGTTTCTTTGCATAATATGGATTTAGTTGAACTATTATTATCGATAAGATGGAGAAAGAAATTGTCTTTGAAATGACTAATAGACCTAGGTTCATCGTTGTTGTTTTTTAACTTGTGATTTTGCAGAAAGTTTAACTAATATGAACTGTCATGTCACAAGAGCTTTAAGGTAAATCAAGAATATACCCTAAACATCATTCAAGATGACAATAAAATTGAGTTAAATTGAACGCACTTTAGTTTCATGTTTGGCGTGTTTAAGATAAAGCATAATTGTATTAATGATATTGAGCCTAGAGTCTATAAGAATTTAATGATCTTAAGAGAAATTCCTATTTTATTAGAGGATAC
>NW_019273209.1:0-6488 GCF_002738345.1 Cucurbita maxima
ATCATCAAGCCTAATCATTCCCCACAAAAGTTTTTAAAAATGTCGACCGTGACTCGGTTTTTTTACCAAATACTAAAAACGTCCATGATTTGGCTTTTCGAATTAGGGTTCGATTTGAAGGACTCTTTTATTGTTTTGATGCACTCCGTTTGTTGGAAATTCTATTCTACATCATCAAGCCAAATCATTTGCCACAAAACTTTTGAAAAACGTCGACCGTGACTCGGTTTTTTAGCACGTATTTGAAACGTCCCTGATTAGGGTTTTCAAAATAGGGTTCGATTTGAAGCACTCTTTTACTGTTTTATGCAATCCGTTTCTTCAAAATTCTATTCTAAATCATCAAGCCTAATCATTCCCCACAAAAGTTTTTAAAAATGTCGACCGTGACTCGGTTTTTTTACCAAATACTTCAAACGTCCCAGATTTGGCTTTTCGAATTAGGGTTCGATTTGAAGGACTCTTTTATTGTTTTGATGCACTCCGTTTGTTGGAAATTCTATTCTACATCATCAAGCCAAATCATTTGCCACAAAACTTTTGAAAAACGTCGACCGTGACTCGATTTTTTAGCATGTATTTGAAACGTCACTGATTAGGGTTTTCAATATAGGGTTCGATTTGAAGCACTCTTTTACTGTTTTATGCAATCCGTTTCTTCAAAATTCTATTCTAAATCATCAAGCCTAATCATTCCCCACAAAAGTTTTTAAAAATGTCGACCGTGACTCGGTTTTTTTACCAAATACTTCAAACGTCCCAGATTTGGGTTTTTGAATTAGGGTTCGATTTGAAGGACTCGTTTACTATTTTGATGCACTCCGTTTGTTCGAAATTGTATTCTACATCATCAAGCCTAATCATTCCCCAGAAATATTTTGAAAAACGTCGAATGTGACTCGGTTTTTTTAGCACGTACTTCAAACGTAAGAGATTTGTGTTTACGGTTGTGGTTCAATTTGAAGAACTCTTTTACTGTTTTGATGCACTCCGTTTCTTCGAAATTCTATTCTAAATCATCAAGCCTAATCATTCCCCACAAAAGTTTTTAAAAATGTCGACCGTGACTCGGTTTTTTTACCAAATACTTCAAACGTCCCAGATTTGGCTTTTTGAATTAGGGTTCGATTTGAAGAACTCTTTTATTGTTTTGATGCACTCCGTTTGTTGGAAATTCTATTCTACATCATCAAGCCAAATCATTTGCCACAAAACTTGTGAAAAACGTCGACCGTGACTCGGTTTTTTAGCACGTATTTGAAACGTCCCTGATTAGGGTTTTTAAAATAGGGTTCGATCTGAAGCACTCTTTTACTGTTTTATGCAATCCGTATCTTCAAAATTCTATTCTAAATCATCAAGCCTAATCATTCCCCACAAAAGTTTTTAAAAATGTCGACCGTGACTCGGTTTTTTTGCACGTACTTCAAACGTCTCAGATTTGGGTGTTCGAATTAGGGTTCGATTTGAAGGACTCTTCTACTATTTTGATGCACTCCGTTTGTTCGAAATTGTATTCTACATCATCAAGCCTAATCATTCCCCATAAATATTTTGAAAAACGTCGAATGTGACTCGGTTTTTTTAGCACGTACTTCAAACGTCCAAGATTTGTGTTTCCGGATGTGGTTCAATTTGAAGAACTCTTTTACTGTTTTGATGCACTCCGTTTCTTCGAAATTCTATTCTAAATCATCAAGCCTAATCATTCCCCACAAAAGTTTTTAAAAATGTCGACCGTGACTCGGTTTTTTTACCAAATACTTCAAACGTCCCAGATTTGGCTTTTCGAATTAGGGTTCGATTTGAAGGACTCTTTTATTGTTTTGATGCACTCCGTTTGTTGGAAATTCTATTCTACATCATCAAGCCAAATCATTTGCCACAAAACTTTTGAAAAACGTCGACCGTGACTCGGTTTTTTAGCATGTATTTGAAACGTCACTGATTAGGGTTTTCAATATAGGGTTCGATTTGAAGCACTCTTTTACTGTTTTATGCAATCCGTTTCTTCAAAATTCTATTCTAAATCATCAAGCCTAATCATTCCCCACAAAAGTTTTTAAAAATGTCGACCGTGACTCGGTTTTTTTACCAAATACTTCAAACGTCCCAGATTTGGGTTTTTGAATTAGGGTTCGATTTGAAGGACTCGTTTACTATTTTGATGCACTCCGTTTGTTCGAAATTGTATTCTACATCATCAAGCCTAATCATTCCCCAGAAATATTTTGAAAAACGTCGAATGTGACTCGGTTTTTTTAGCACGTACTTCAAACGTCAGAGATTTGTGTTTACGGTTGTGGTTCAATTTGAAGAACTCTTTTACTGTTTTGATGCACTCCGTTTCTTCGAAATTCTATTCTAAATCATCAAGCCTAATCATTCCTCACAAAAGTTTTTAAAAATGTCGACCGTGACTCGGTTTTTTTACCAAATACTTCAAACGTCCCAGATTTGGCTTTTTGAATTAGGGTTCGATTTGAAGAACTCTTTTATTGTTTTGATGCACTCCGTTTGTTGGAAATTCTATTCTACATCATCAAGCCAAATCATTTGCCACAAAACTTGTGAAAAACGTCGACCGTGACTCGGTTTTTTAGCACGTATTTGAAACGTCCCTGATTAGGGTTTTTAAAATAGGGTTCGATCTGAAGCACTCTTTTACTGTTTTATGCAATCAGTATCTTCAAAATTCTATTCTAAATCATCAAGCCTAATCATTCCCCACAAAAGTTTTTAAAAATGTCGACCGTGACTCGGTTTTTTAGCACGTACTTCAAACGTCTCAGATTTGGGTATTCGAATTAGGGTTCGATTTGAAGGACTCTTCTACTATTTTGATGCACTCCGTTTGTTCGAAATTGTATTCTACATCATCAAGCCTAATCATTCCCCATAAATATTTTGAAAAACGTCGAATGTGACTCGGTTTTTTTAGCACGTACTTCAAACGTCCAAGATTGGTGTTTCCGGATGTGGTTCAATTTGAAGAACTCTTTTACTGTTTTGATGCACTCCGTTTCTTCGAAATTCTATTCTAAATCATCAAGCCTAATCATTCCCCACAAAAGTTTTTAAAAATGTCGACCGTGACTCGGTTTTTTTACCAAATACTTCAAACGTCCCAGATTTGGCTTTTCGAATTAGGGTTCCATTTGAAGGACTCTTTTATTGTTTTGATGCACTCCGTTTGTTGGAAATTCTATTCTACATCATCAAGCCAAATCATTTGCCACAAAACTTTTGAAAAACGTCGACCGTGACTCGTTTTATTAGCACGTATTTGAAACGTCCCTGATTAGGGTTTTCAAAATAGGGTTCGATTTGAAGCACTCTTTTACTGTTTTATGCAATCCGTTTCTTCAAAATTCTATTCTAAATCATCAAGCCTAATCATTCCCCACAAACGTTTTTAAAAATGTCGACTGTGACTCGGTTTTTTTACCAAATACTTCAAACGTCCTAGATTTTGGTTTTTGAATTAGGGTTCGATTTTAAGGACTCGTTTACTATTTTGATGCACTCCGTTTGTTCGAAATTGTATTCTACATCATCAAGCCTAATCATTGCCCAGAAATATTTTGAAAAACGTCGAATTTGACTCGGTTTTTTTAGAACGTACTTTAAACGTCCAAGATTTGTGATTCCGGATGTGGTTCAATTTGAAGAACTCTTTTACTGTTTTGATGCACTCCGNTTCTACATCATCAAGCCTAATCATTCCCCAGAAATATTTTGAAAAACGTCGAATGTGACTCGGTTTTTTTAGCACGTACTTCAAACGTCCAAGATTTGTGTTTCCGGATGTGGTTCAATTTGAAGAATTCTTTTACTGTTTTGATGCACTCCGTTTCTTCGAAATTCTATTCTAAATCATCAAGCCTAATCATTCCCCACAAAAGTTTTTAAAAATGTCGACCGTGACTCGGTTTTTTTACCAAATACTTCAAACGTCCCAGATTTGGCTTTTCGAATTAGGGTTCGATTTGAAGGACTCTTTTATTGTTTTGATTCACTCCGTTTGTTGGAAATTCTATTCTACATCATCAAGCCTAATCATTCCCCAGAAATATTTTGAAAAACGTCGAATTTGACTCGGTTTTTTTAGAACGTACTTTAAACGTCCAAGATTTGTGATTCCGGATGTGGTTCAATTTGAAGAACTCTTTTACTGTTTCGATGCACTCCGTTTCTTCGAAATTCTATTCTAAATCATCAAGCCTAATCATTACCCACAAAAGTGTTTAAAAATGTCGACCGTGACTCGGTTTTTTTACCAAATACTTCAAACGTCCCAGATTTTGCTTTTCGAATTAGGGTTCGATTTGAAGGACTCGTTTACTATTTTGATTCACTCCGTTTGTTCGCAATTGTATTCTACATCATCAAGCCTAATCATTCCCCATAAATATTTTGAAAAACGTCGAATGTGACTCGGTTTTTTTAGCACGTACTTCAAACGTCCAAGATTTGTGTTTCCGGATGTGGTTCAATTTGAAGAACTCTTTTACTGTTTTGATGCACTCAATTTCTTCGAAATTCTATTCTAAATCATCAAACCTAATCATTCCCCACAAAACCTTTTAAAAATGTCGACCGTGACTCGGTTTTTTTACCACATACTTCAAACGTTTCAGATTAAGGTTTCCGAAGTACGGTTCAATTTGAAGAACTCTTTTACTGTTTTGATGCACTTCGTTTCTTCGAAATTCTATTCTAAATCATCAAGCCTAATCATTCCCCACAAAACTTTTTAAAAATGTCGACCGTGACTCGGTTTTTTTACCACATACTTCGAAGGTCCCAGATTGGGCTTTTCGAATTAGGGTTCGATTTGAAGGAATCTTTTATTGTTTTGATGCACTCCGTTTGTTGGAAATTCTATTCTACATCATCAAGCCAAATCATTTGCCACAAAACTTTTGAAAAACGTCGACCGTGACTCGGTTTTTTAGCACGTATTTGAAACGTCCCTGATTAGGGTTTTCAAAATAGGGTTCGATTTGAAGCACTCTTTTACTGTTTTATGCAATCCGTTTCTTCAAAATTCTATTCTAAATCATCAAGCCTAATCATTCCCCACAAAAGTTTTTAAAAATGTCGACCGTGACTCGGATTTTTTAGCACGTACTTCAAACGTCCCCGATTTGGGTTTTTCAAATAGGGTTCAATTTGANCATTCCCCACAAAAGTTTTTAAAAATGTCGACCGTGACTCGGTTTTTTTACCAAATACTTCAAACGTCCCAGATTTGGGTTTTTGAATTAGGGTTCGATTTGAAGGACTCGTTTACTATTTTGATGCTTTCCGTTTGTTCGAAATTGTATTCTACATAATCAAGCCTAATCATTCCCCAGAAATATTTTGAAAACCGTCGAATGTGACTCGGTTTTTTTAGCACGTACTTCAAACGTCAGAGATTTGTGTTTACGGNTTGAAGAACTCTTTTACTGTTTTGATGCACTCCGTTTCTTCGAAATTCTATTCTAAATCATCAAGCCTAATCATTCCCCACAAAAGTTTTTAAAAATGTCGACCGTGACTCGGTTTTTTTACCACATTCTTCAAAGGTCCCAGATTTGGGTTTTTGAATTAGGGTTCGATTTGAAGAACTCTTTTATTGTTTTGATGCACTCCGTTTGTTGGAAATTCTATTCTACATCATCAAGCCAAATCATTTGCCACAAAANAACGTCCCTGATTAGGGTTTTTAAAATAGGGTTCGATTTGAAGCACTCTTTTACTGTTTTATGCAATCCGTATCTTCAAAATTCTATTCTAAATCATCAAGCCTAATCATTCCCCACAAAAGTTTTTGAAAATGTCGACCGTGACTCGGTTTTTTAGCACGTACTTCAAACGTCTCAGATTTGGGTTTTCGAATTAGGGTTCGATTTGAAGGACTCTTCTACTATTTTGATGCCTCCGTTTGTTCGAAATTGTATTCTACATCATCAAGCCTAATCATTCCCCATAAATATTTTGAAAAACGTCGAATGTGACTCGGTTTTTTTAGCACGTACTTCAAACGTCCAAGATTTGTGTTTCCGGATGTGGTTCAATTTGAAGAACTCTTTTACTGTTTTGATGCACTCCGTTTCTTCGAAATTCTATTCTAAATCATCAAGCCTAATCATTCCCCACAAAAGTTTTTAAAAATGTCGACCGTGACTCGGTTTTTTTACCAAATACTTCAAACGTCCCAGATTTGGCTTTTCGAATTAGGGTTCGATTTGAAGGACTCTTTTATTGTTTTGATGCACTTCGTTTGTTGGAAATTCTATTCTACATCATCAAGCCAAATCATTCCCCACAAAAGTTTTGAAAAACGTCGAACGTGACTCGGTTTTTTTAGCATGTATTTGAAACATCCCTGATTAGGGTTTTCGAAATAGGGTTCGATTTGAAGCACTCTTTTACTGTTTTATGCAATCCGTATCTTCAAAATTCTATTCTAAATCATCAAGCCTAATCATTCCCCACAA
>NW_019273210.1:0-5619 GCF_002738345.1 Cucurbita maxima
GTCACTTCGTTTCTTTTTGTCCAAGTTTCTTCTCTTTTTGTCTAACTCACTTCCTTTTTTCTTTGTGAGTTTCGGGAATATCCCCATTCATAGGTCCGAGATCCACATCTATGAATTGAAAGGTCCGCATGATCAACTCTGCAATCAGTTGTTAGAATCAATAGGTCTTCAAATCGTTCATTTGAAAAAATTGAAACCCTTCTTATTGGATGATCATGATACTTCCCAAAAATCGAAATTCTTGATCAATGGAGGAACAATATCAACATTTTTGTTCAATAAGATACCAAAGTGGATGATTGACTCATTCCATACGAGAAATAATCGCAGGAAATCCTTTGATAACACGGATTCCTATTTCTCAATGATATCCCACGATCAAGACAATTGGCTAAATCCCGTGAAACCATTTCATAGAAGTTCATTGATATCTTCTTTTTATAAAGCAACTCGACTTCGATTCTTGAATAATCCACATCACTTCTGCTTCTATTGTAACAAAAGATTCCCTTTTCATGTGGATTATGTGGAAAAGGCCCGTATCAATAATTATGATTTTACGTATGGACAATTCCTCAATATCTTGTTCATTCGGGACAAAATATTTTCTTTGTGCGGCGGTAAAAAAAAACATGCTTTTTTGGAGAGAGATACTATTTCACCAATCGAGTCACAGGTATCTAACATATTCATACCTAACGATTTTCCACAAAGTGGTGACGAAAGGTATAACTTGTACAAATCTTTCCATTTTCCAATTCGATCCGATCCATTCGTTCGTCGAGCTATTTACTCGATCGCAGACATTTCTGGAACACCTCTAACAGAGGGACAAATAGTCAATTTTGAAAGAACTTATTGTCAACCTCTTTCAGATATGAATCTATCTGATTCAGAGGGGAAGAACTTGCATCAGTATCTCAATTTCAATTCAAACATGGGTTTGATTCACACTCCATGTTCTGAGAAATATTTACCATCCGAAAAGAGGAAAAAACGGAGTCTTTGTCTAAAGAAATGCCTTGAGAAAGGGCAGATGTATAGAACCTTTCAACGAGATAGTGCTTTTTCAACTCTCTCAAAATGGAATCTATTCCAAACATATATGCCATGGTTCTTTACTTCGACACGGTACAAATATCTAAATTTTCCATTTTTAGATACTTTATCTATTCCAAACATATATGCCATGGTTCTTTACTTCGACACGGTACAAATATCTAAATTTTCCATTTTTAGATACTTTTTCAGACCTATTGCCGATACTAAGTATATGTAGCAGCCAAAAATTTGTATCCATTTTTCGTGATATTATGCATGGATCAGCTAGATCATGGCGAATTCTTCAGAAAAAATTGTGTCTTCCAAAAATCGATCCCAAACTACCGGCATGACAGGTTCACCGCTGTCCAATTTCGAGTTCGGTTAAAATTACGGAAAGAAAACAACTAAAATCGCCGTTGCCGGGAATCGAACCTGGGTCACCTGCGTGACAAGCAGGAATACTCACCACGATACTACAACGACTCATAAAAAATAAATTATTTCTTAACGCTCCAGATTTTACCAATCGTCTTTAGAAAAAGCGATCCATTGTCAACGCTCTAGATTTTATCAATCGAAGATTCGGAACAAGTAATCCAAATTCAAATCCGGTGAAAATTGTCAAAAGAAAATTAAACTTATTATTGTCGGGGTTCAAACTCATGTCTATCGAGTGACAAGCGGGAATACTCACTACTGTATTACATCGACCTCTGAAAAATATATTATTTGTAAACACACGGGAGAAAAAGGAATCCAATCCCGAATTTCAAATTCAAAAGAAAATTAAAAACAGTCTGCTGCGGCGGATCAAACTCGCAGGAATACTCACTACTCTACAACGACGACTTTGAACAATATAATATTTGTTAACACATCAGATTTTATCAATCGCCGTTACAAAAAGTAATCCAATTTTGAATGCGACTAAAATTGTCAAAACAAGATTAAACTTGTTGTTGTTCGGGATCAAACTCATGTCACTCGAGTGCAAGCAGGAATGCTCGCCCTTGTATTACAACGACCTTTGGAACATAATAACTCGAGTGACAAGCGGAAATACTCACCACTGTACCACTACAACGACCTCTGAAAACATATTATATGTTAACACACAAGATTTCATAAACAATTGTTTAGCCAACTTTCTTTTCAAACTACCGTTGTTGGGGTTCGATCCCAAACTACCGGCATGACAGGTTCACCGCTGTCCAATTTCGAGTTCCGTTAAAATTACGGAAAGAAAACAACTAAAATCGCCGTTGCCGGGGATCGAACCCGGGTCACCTGCGTGACAGGCAGGAATACTCACCACTATACTACAACGACTCATAAAAAATAAATTATTTCTTAACGCTCCAGATTTTACCAATCGTCTTTAGAAAAAGCGACCCATTGTCAACGCTCTAGATTTTATCAATCGAAGATTCGGAACAAGTAATCCAAATTCAAATCCGGTGAAAATTGTCAAAAGAAAATTAAACTTATTATTGTCGGGGTTCAAACTCATGTCTATCGAGTGACAAGCGGGAATACTCACTACTGTATTACATCGACCTCTGAAAAATATATTATTTGTAAACACACGGGAGAAAAAGGAATCCAATCCCGAATTTCAAATTCAAAAGAAAATTAAAAACAGTCTGCTGCGGCGGATCAAACTCGCAGGAATACTCACCACTCTACAACGACGACTTTGAACAATATAATATTTGTTAACACATCAGATTTTATCAATCGCCGTTACAAAAAGTAATCCAATTTTGAATGCGACTAAAATTGTCAAAACAAGATTAAACTTGTTGTTGTTCGGGATCAAACTCATGTCACTCGAGTGCAAGCAGGAATGCTCGCCCTTGTATTACAACGACCTTTGGAACATAATAACTCGAGTGACAAGCGGAAATACTCACCACTGTACCACTACAACGACCTCTGAAAACATATTATATGTTAACACACAAGATTTCATAAACAATTGTTTAGCCAACTTTCTTTTCAAACTACCGTTGTTGGGGTTCGATCCCAAACTACCGGCATGACAGGTTCACCGCTGTCCAATTTCGAGTTCCGTTAAAATTACGGAAAGAAAACAACTAAAATCGCCGTTGCCGGGGATCGAACCCGGGTCACCTGCGTGACAGGCAGGAATACTCACCACTATACTACAACGACTCATAAAAAATAAATTATTTCTTAACGCTCCAGATTTTACCAATCGTCTTTAGAAAAAGCGACCCATTGTCAACGCTCTAGATTTTATCAATCGAAGATTCGGAACAAGTAATCCAAATTCAAATCCGGTGAAAATTGTCAAAAGAAAATTAAACTTATTATTGTCGGGGTTCAAACTCATGTCTATCGAGTGACAAGCGGGAATACTCACTACTGTATTACATCGACCTCTGAAAAATATATTATTTGTAAACACACGGGAGAAAAAGGAATCCAATCCCGAATTTCAAATTCAAAAGAAAATTAAAAACAGTCTGCTGCGGCGGATCAAACTCGCAGGAATACTCACCACTCTACAACGACGACTTTGAACAATATAATATTTGTTAACACATCAGATTTTATCAATCGCCGTTACAAAAAGTAATCCAATTTTGAATGCGACTAAAATTGTCAAAACAAGATTAAACTTGTTGTTGTTCGGGATCCAACTCATGTCACTCGAGTGCAAGCAGGAATTCTCGCCCTTGTATTACAACGACCTTTGGAACATAATAACTCGAGTGACAAGCGGAAATACTCACCACTGTACCACTACAACGACCTCTGAAAACATATTATATGTTAACACACAAGATTTCATAAACAATTGTTCAGCCAACTTTCTTTTCAAACTACCGTTGTTGGGGTTCGATCCCAAACTACCGACATGATAGGTTCACCGCTGTCCAATTTCGAGTTCCGTTAAAATTACGGAAAGAAAACAACTAAAATCGCCGTTGCCGGGGATCGAACCCGGGTCACCTGCGTGACAGGCAGGAATACTCACCACTATACTACAACGACTCATAAAAAATAAATTATGTCTTAACGCTCCAAATTTTACCAATCGTCTTTAGAAAAAGCGACCCATTGTCAACGCTCTAGATTTTATCAATCCAAGATTCGAAACAAGTAATCCAAATTCAAATCCGGTGAAAATTGTCAAAAGAAAATTAAACTTATTATTGTCGGGGTTCAAACTCATGTCTATCGAGTGACAAGCGGGAATACTCACTACTGTATTACATCGACATCTGAAAAATATATTATTTGTAAACACACGGGAGAAAAAGGAATCCAATCCCGAATTTCAAATTCAAAAGAAAATTAAAAACAGTCTGCTGCGGCGGATCAAACTCGCAGGAATACTCACTACTCTACAACGGCGACTTTGAACAATATACTATTTGTTAGCACATCAGATTTTATCAATCGTCGTTACAAAAAGTAATCCAATTTTGAATGCGACTAAAATTGTCAAAACAAGATTAAACTTGTTGTTGTTCGGGATCAAACTCATGTCACTCGAGTGCAAGCGGGAATGCTCGCCCTTGTATTACAACGACCTTTGGAACATAATAACTCGAGTGACAATACTCACCACTGTACCACTACAACGACCTCTGAAAACATATTATATGTTAACACACAAGATTTCATAAACAATTGTTCAGCCAACTTTCTTTTCAAACTACCGTTGTTGGGGTTCGATCCCAAACTACCGACATGATAGGTTCACCGCTGTCCAATTTCGAGTTCCGTTAAAATTACGGAAAGAAAACAACTAAAATCGCCGTTGTCGGGGATCGAACCCGGGTCACCTGCGTGACAGGCAGGAATACTCACCACTATACTACAACGACTCATAAAAAATAAATTATGTCTTAACGCTCCAAATTTTACCAATCGTCTTTAGAAAAAGCGACCCATTGTCAACGCTCTAGATTTTATCAATCGAAGATTCGGAACAAGTAATCCAAATTCAAATTCGGTAAAAATTGTCAAAAGAAAATTAAACTTATTATTGTCGGGGTTCAAACTCATGTCTATCGAGTGACAAGCGGGAATACTCACTACTGTATTACATCGACATCTGAAAAATATATTATTTGTAAACACACGAGAGAAAAAGGAATCCAATCCCGAATTTCAAATTCAAAAGAAAATTAAACTTATTATTGTCGGGGTTCAAACTCATGTCTATCGAGTGACAAGCGGGAATACTCACTACTGTATTACATCGACATCTGAAAAATATATTATTTGTAAACACACGAGAGAAAAAGGAATCCAATCCCGAATTTCAAATTCAAAAGAAAATTAAAAACAGTCTGCTGCGGCGGATCAAACTCGCAGGAATACTCACTACTCTACAACGACGACTTTGAACAATATAATATTTGTTAGCACATCAGATGTTATCAATCGTCGTTACAAAAAGTAATCCAATCTTGAATGCGACTAAAATTGTCAAAACAAGATTAAACTTGTTGTTGTTCGGGATCAAACTCATGTCACTCGAGTGCAAGCGGGAATGCTCGCCCTTGTATTACAACGACCTTTGGAACATAATAACTC
>NW_019273211.1:0-6318 GCF_002738345.1 Cucurbita maxima
AATATGCTTTTGTTTACAAACTATGAGTTTTAGGACATAAAACCCAACAAACTCCCACTTGGACTAAACTCTAGTGGGGTTTTATAACGTTGAGTAGAGAGAAAGATATAAATACAATAAACTAGGGCATCACATACTCATGCCTTTTCTCCCACTTGCCCTAGATTACCTAACTCGTAATCCTAGACTCACTAGGTGCCCTTCATACACTTTAGCCGTGAGGGGCTTTGTAAATGGATCAGCAATGTTGTGCTCTGAAGCTATCTGTGTGACGATCACATCTCCTCATTACACAATCTCTCTTATGAGATGATATTTGGGCTCAGTATGTTTCTTCGCTTATGGCTTCTTGGTTCTTTTGAATTTGCAAACCCTTTGCTCGTGATCCTGTTCAATGAACCCCTCTGGTTGAGCCATATAGATACTCTCTTCAAGATTGCCGTTTAGAAAGGATGTCTTAACATCCATTTTCCAAATTTCATAATCATAAAATGTGGCAGTAGACAAGAGTATTCTAATCGATTTAAGCATAGCAACAGGAGAGAAGGTTTCTTCATAGTCCACCCCCTCTCTTTGGGTATAACCCTTTGCTACTAGTCGAGCTTTAAAGGTCTGTACCTTACCGATTTGGTCTCGTTTCCTCTTATAGATCCACTTGCAACCAATAGGTTTTACCCTATATGGTTGATCTACAAGTTCCCAGATTGGTACATTGACTCCATTTCAAGATTCATGGCTTTAATCCACTGATCTCTATCTTCATCATTCATTGCTTGTTCATAGATCAATGGATCCTCAATGCCATCATCAGGTATGATGACTTGAGTTTCTGCCAAACCCAAGTAACGATCGGGTTGAGTTATAACCCTCCCACTACGTCGAGGCATTCTCAACTCTTGAGAAGAATGTGATTGACCAGAAGTGTCAGCTCCATCAACAACTCTTATTGAAGGACCAGCTTGATCAACAACTCTTGTTGTTGTATCAGTAGCTTCTTTAGAAATCTCACTTAATACTTGTTCGCTACGAGGTTGATGATTTCTTACGTGATCTTCCTCTAAGAATGTAGCGTTTGTTGATACAAACACTCTATTTTTTTTAGGGTCATAAAACAAACCATCTTTCGTCTCTTTGGGGTATCCTACGAATAGACATAATTTTGAACGACGTCCTAATTTCTTGGAATTTTGCACCAACACATGTGCATCCCCATATTCTGAAGTGACGTAAACTACCTTTACGCCCTTTTCATAACTCATAAAGTGTTTCTGAAACACTCTTAGTAGGAATCATGTTCAAAATGCATGTAGCAGTCTCCATTACATATCCCCAAAACGGATCGGGTAATTGAGCGAAACTCATCATAGATCGAACCATGTCTAACAAAGTTCTATTTCTCCTTTCTGATACACCATTTTCTTGAGGCATACCAGGGGCTGAGAGTTGTGACCTTATTCCATGTTCTATCATATAGTCCTAAAATCTTAAGTCCATGTACTCTCCTCCTCGATATGATCGAAGTGTTTTAATAATTTTACCTAATAGATTCTCAACCTCAGTCTTATACTCTCTGAATTTTTCAAGAGCTTCGAGCTTGTGACGTATTAGATAAAGATAGTCATACCTTGAATAATCCTCAATAAATCTGATGAAATATTCATACCCTCCTCATGCTTTGACATTCATTGGACCATAGAGATCTGTATGCACGAGTTCTAAGGTTTCTTTGGCTCTATAACCTTTTTAGAAAAACGATCGTTTAGTCATTTTACCCTCAAGACAAGACTCACATGGAGGTAAATAGTTGTCTTCTAACTTATTTGGAAGTCCATTTTTATCCAATCTATCAATCCTATTGAGATTAATGTGGCTAGTCTTAAGTGCCAAAGATAGGTATTAGGAGAAATCTTTTGTCATTTATTTTGAGTTTCAGCTTTTTTAAACATCTCGGTATTTAAAATGGCTTTTATTTCGCTCGATTTTAACATATATAAGTTGTTTTCTAATTTTGCAGAACAAATATGAATACCTCTTTTGCAAATGAACAAGAGATAGATATTAGATTTCTTTTCATTTCAGGAACAAAAAGTACATTATCTAATATAATGAATCTATCTCCAAAAAACAACTTTAAATTTCATACTGATCTTGCTGAGACAGCTTTTCCTATTCCAACCTTGAGTGTTATCTCACCGTCCGCAAGCATTCTCCAGAAGCTAGTTTCCTGGTAAAAAGAACAAATATGATTAGTCGCCCCTGAATCTAGTATCCAAGTTGAGTTTTCATACTCTACTGAACATATTTCTACAACGAGTAAATCATATTTACCTTGTTGTGTCTTTTCGGCTTTATTCTCTGCAATGTATTTTGGGCAGTTTCTCTTCCAGTGCCCGTTTTCGTTGCAATGAAAACATTTTTCTTTATCTGCTTTTTGAACCTTGTGTTTGCGGTTAGTAGGAATCTTATTTTTCCCTTTACCCTTCTTCTTCATCAAAAACACTTTTAGAAGTTGAAGGTCCAGGCTTAGTTTCTTAGTACGATACACGTAGTAATTTTTTGGAGATAGCAACATTTGCTTCTCCTGTTTGTCCCTTGTTCGTTAAGAGGGATTGATAAGTCTGTAGCTCATTGAGAAGAGCAGTCAAGTTATATTCTATTTTTTTCATTACCACATTTGTGCAGAACTGACTTGACTCTTCTCATCAATGACAACTTCATTTTCTTCTGTCACATTGAAATTGACCATCATGTCTAGGACATGTTCTCTAACTGAGGTCGCTTCTTACATACGACAGTTGTAAATGTATTTTATGGCTTCATGTCTAAAGGAGAAGGACGGTTGTCCAAACATCCCTTTTAGAGATTCCATAACTCTTAGTAATTTTTCGGAAGTGTGACCCGCCATTTTCAGACCTCAGAGATCGGTCCCAACAATGCTATCGAACGAAAAAGCCAAAGTTGGGAACGGACCTAAGAAATCCTATCCATTTCTAGAGTTTGTGTTGTTTCGACTCCCATGTTACAACCCTCCAAATGGGTAGTAGCTTTTGGGCAACATGTAGGTGGAACATGGGAATCTCACGGTGCAACCTAGTGGTGGAGACCATAGGAGGTGTTGATATACTTCCTTCTCCCACTTACTATAAATACTTTCTCTATTCACCTTGTTATTGACTCATGCAAATACCTTCCGAATGGAGGACGCTCCCAGGGCAACACAAGGCCGAGCATGAATCTCACGGTGTGAATTTTTCAGAGAGCGTAAAAGGAAAACGATGTATCTCATATATCTTTTTCCTCCCACTAAGTATTTTAGACGGTTGGGTATACCTATTACTTCGTTATATTCCGACTAATTAAATATAGCTTAAGTCTAGGTTATTTTTCTAAAACTTATATCACTTAAGCATGCTCATAAAACTGGGCTAACTAAGCTCAAGTACTGGTCCGATCTCCAGGTAGTATGTGTTTTGTAAACCGTCAACGTAAGTACCTCCAGCCTTAGACAAGATCGTGCCAGGTGAGCTTTCTCATAACTGCAATTTTGTAAGACATCGACCTATTTTAACTATTAAAATTGATCGTTCTCGGTTCTTAACCCTGAGTGAGCATGTACTTAACTTTATTATAGATTTTAACGTCTATCTCGTTTTATGACGTTGAAAATAACCTATAACATGCATCTAACATGCTTTATATAACAATTATATAATCATCCATTCCATGCAATAATATAACAATTTATATCTATCACTCATGGAACCCTAAACATGCATACTATAAATTATAATAATTATAACATACTTGGAATGCATGAAACATCCTTAGCCTATGGCGAGATTTTAAATCTATATGACATACTTTGTGCATATACATTTTCTATTTAATTAAAACATACATTCATAATGCATAATTAATTAAACACGCTAAAGTAGATTGGTTTTGGCATTTTAAAACAAGCAATTAACTAAATTATTACATTAATAATTAAAAATAACTTAAACCGCTATCGCATATGGTTCGTTATTTGATTATTTTCTCTTGAGTGAATTTTAAGTGAAACACATTCTCTACCCAAGTAATTGCAAGATGCAAGCTTCACACTAAGAGGAATCAAAGTCTCAAGTATCAACGTCCTCAAGTGTCAATTTTCATTCTCCATCTCAACATAAATTAAACTTATTTTCATGAAAACATCTATTTATAAAAGCAAAATATCTCAGAGTCACAAAAATAAATATGAGATATAGATACGAGACATAAATATGATAGCAAATAGATATGGTAACATGTCATTTGTAAAAAACTAGGACACCGATGTGATAACGATACATTAATTAAAAAGAATTATTTCAAAAAATTTATCAATTTTATATTAGAAATAAATTAATATAAATAAGTTTATATGTTTGTATACTTAAAAAAAAGCTTAAGGTACGTTTCACTCTCAAAATATATTCAAACACAAGGGTATGATACGAAATGCTGGATTATAAATTTGTAATGCATCCATTATATTAACAAGTGTTCAGTACATGCCCAACACGTGTCAGATTAGTGAAACTAAGTTATTCTCATGCTTTCTTTACACCTATTTAAAGTAGTTTGAAAATTAGCACATCAAATATTATAATTGACTAACTACAACTTTAATTTTTCCCTTTAAGGATGGTTTTGACCAAAGAGAAATAAAATCCTTAATTTAGTACATGGTTGCAAAGATGACACTCATTCTCATATGGAAAGAGATTTAACCGTAAGTTATATCTCATATCCTCTCTTTACCAATTATTTAGTTTTATTTAGTATGTTTCAGAAAGATACGTCCATCAATAGCAAAAAAATAAAAAAAAATAAATAGAATAGATTAAATTAGCCAAAAGTAATGGCTAACATAATTTAAAAAAAAAAACATAAAGGAAGAATTGATTAAATTGGCTAATTGCTAAAATAATTAAAAAAAAAATGTAACAAAAACACAGAAGGAAGATTAGGAACACAAGTAAAAAAAAAAAACACAAACAGCCAAAAATCAAGATTTGAAAAGTGTTAAACAGTTTTAATATATAGACATTTCAAGACTTTACTAGTGCAATATTCCCATGAAATCTAACACTAGAGCATCATAAAATTTAGAGAAATGATTGAAATGGTGAATGGGTCCTTGACGATAGTCGACCGCTATACTCTGGTTTAAGATGTAAGTGATGATTATCGGCAATATGAGTTGTGTCAATACCACACCGTTATCAAGAGAAAGTAAAGTAGAGTATAATAGATCAAGCGATCCATTTGTTGAGAGTACTGTAAGAGGCACACAAGTAAGAATGTTGGATATAACTACTCTTTCACATCAGAGGGATGAGTCTCATAGATCCATCTACAATATCAAAGAAACTTCGGGTGGTAGTGATTGCTTGCATTGATGTCTCCGTGGTATCCCAGAAACATGTAACATGATTTTTCTTGCTCAAATATCGCTTCTTAAAACTTCACTTTTGAATAATCCAGGAAGGCTACTTAATTTGCAGCCTCTAGTGAAGATGATCACTCTGAGGTGGGTTTGTTAGTGAAGATGCAATTATATAATCACGGTTTTATATCAATGGTTCCATTTATATCTATAAATGAAATTTGTGGTGTATTTTTTAGAAATTCAACAATAATCATATGTTATTCGGTTACAATTCTAAAGAAATTCAACTTTCGACCTTTTGTGAATGCTCAAAGCTACTTGCAAAGTATTGTCGATTATGATCCATAATACTCACCGGCTCAAAATTTAGGTTTGTTCATGTTTTAAATTGTGACAAACCAGAAGACAAGATGCTTATTAGTATTGTTTGTGATTGTTGTTGTGAATTCTTCATCTTTGAATACATATTTTGGTTGGTTCATGATTTTTTCCATCTTTTAAAAATATTATTTTTTTAGTTCGAGCCTAATTTCATAATAGGCGATTGAATCACAATATTGCAATATTTTAAGTTACTTTTAAGATTAAAGGTCGATGAATAAACTAATTACTACAAATTCTTTTTATGCATCTTATTTTGATCTAGCACATAAAGTAATTACTGAGTTCGACAAAATTGAAATAAAATCAAATAAAATCACTCAAACAAATCAATAAAATTGAAAAACAATCAGCCTTATGACACTTCCTTCAACTCCAAGGGGCGATAAACCAAGGATTCCTTCGCCCAAGACCCATGATCCAACTCCCAACATGGAATTGATAAGCTATAGAATCATTCCAAGAACCTCAATGGATGGTTTACAAACTCACATTACCAACCTCGACAATTGGACGTGTCA
>NW_019273212.1:0-6383 GCF_002738345.1 Cucurbita maxima
ACAGAAAAGCGAAGCCTAAGCCCATGCCACAATGTATTTATAAAAGGATATGTCCCACTATATTACACATGATTCATATTCCAACCGTAACAGTGAGATTACTTACTGAGTATTTATTAAAGTACTCAAACAACATGCTACTCTTATTTTAAAGTAAAGGTAAGATATCCATTTACGGATGACAACGTTGCGATGTAAGCCAAGGAACCAAAGTTAGGGTAGTTGCATTCATGTTATTTTTAATGATCCTTAGGTTAGATCAGGGCATTGTTTTATTTTTATTTAAACTAATGTTATCTGTTTTCCACTATGTTGTTCATAACAATATTGTTTTAATGAGTTCATTATGAACATTTAAGTCCATAGCATCATTTATGAAATGTTGTAAATGAATTATTTCATGCATAGCAGTAATGTCATGTATGCTGTGACGATATTGTTTAATAGAAAAATAGATTATAAGAACCATGAATAAAAAGGGATAAAATATGTGTCCTCTGACCGGTGTAGATATTTTTTACGGATTATCTAGAAAGTTCAATCTCAATATCACACTGATTCTGAAGCTCTCAATGTCAGTTTTACCTTCCCCTGTAAAGTTGAAAGTTTAGGCAATAGTTTGGAACAACAATCGAGCTCCCAATAGTAGGCAATAAGCATTTAGATTTTGGGTCTCCTTCTTTGAGATTTCTTCAAAATTCAAGAGCAATTCTACATCATTTCTCTTCAAACTTGTTCTTACAATGCTGAAAGTGCCAAGAAATCATTCCCCCAATCCAATTCGTCGATACACGAGAATACGTCAAGCAAGGACGATCCCAATTGCACCTCTAAGGAATGTTTCAATAGATGACAACGAAGAGAAATAACCTCGAGAACAAGCCAAATTCAAGAAAATTTATTTTGGGCTCAAATTAGGGGTAAGTTTCAAAATTCTATCTACAATCCTTTTCCTTGAAATTAAGGATTTCTTTAGCTTGACAGCAATGAGCATAAAGTTTTCTCTTTCCATGCTTTCCTAAATACTCTATCAAAACGCGATTCATTAAGATAAATGTACTAGGAGCATTAGTTAACCCAAAAGGCATAACAAGTCATTCATACAATCCAGCCTTAGTTTTGAATGCTCTTTTTCATTCATCTCGTATATGCCTTCTAATTTAATGATATCCAGATTTCAAACCAATGTTTGTAAATAGATATGAGCCATGCAATTCATCAAGCATATGGTCTAGCCTAGGAATCGGATGTCGATATTTTACAGTGATTTTGTTGATGGCTCAAGAATCCATGAACATGGACTCAAGGCTTAAAATCATTTTTCATGACACGTACTGACAAAGAAAAAATTTGATAAAAATGGAACAAGATTCGAAAAATAAGAACAAAAACTCGTAACACATAGAACTGACGTGACAAAGAAAAAAATGATAAAAATTGGAACGAGATTTGAAAACTAAGGACAACAAGTCATAACACATGGAACTAATTGCTCGAGACGACCCTCCTCTGTGACCTTAACTAACAATTAGTGATCCCCCAGAAAGGAAAAGTAATATATAGTGCAACTAAATAAGTAACCTACTTGCCACAAATTTTTCTCAAGGTTATAGAAAGTTCAAGTGTAGATTATATGTAACGACCCTAGTTTTTTAGGGACCTAGAGTGACTAGAATATGTATGATGTAAATGCTTTATGCGAAAATATTTTTTACATTATGTTTTTGTATCGAAGGTACCCCTAAAAAGAACTCAACATGATTATTAAGGTGGCTAGATTAAGACTATATAACAATGTTCGAAATCACGAACCTCCATAATTATATGATATTGTCCACTTTGGTTGAAGGGTTAAATTTTTCCACATACATACTAAAATGGAATGATTCATTACCATTGCTAAAAAGAGAGCTTGAACCTCCCCAACTTTATCGTTAACATTATACGCTCTAACCAACTTTACTATTCCAACAAACTATGAGTATTAGCCTAGATATTGTCTACTGTGACTCATTATATATCATCGTCAACCTCACGGTTTTAAAACACGTCTAATAGTAAGAGATTTTCACATGCTTATAAGAAATATTTCATCCCTTCCCCAACCAATGTGGGATTTTTCAATCCTTCACATTGTGTTCCCAGCAACCTCGTTGGCACACCACCTGATGACTAGCTCTAATACAATTTGTTACAAACCAAGCCCACCTCTATTAGATATTGTCTACTTTTGCTAATTACGTATCACCATCAGCCTCACGATTTTATAATATGTCTACTAGGATGAGGTATCCACAATCTTAAAAGAAATGCTTGGTTCCCCTCTCCAATTACTAGCAGATATTGTTTGTTTTTTGCTAGTTACGTATCGTCGTATGTCTAAAAGTTTTAAAACGCGTCTATTAAGAAGAGATGTCCACATTCTTATAAGGAATGATTCATTCCCCTCTTCAACCTGATGGAGTTAATATAACACATGCGAAAGCAATTTGGATCTTAGACACTCTTAGAACATCAATTATAGTAAATAACTAGCATGTTCATAAGTATTTAAACTCAATGTCTTTGAGTACTAACCTTTTGTTGTTCAAATTTATTTTTCCTTACGAACCACCACTAGTGTCTTCTCCACTATTCTTCAGCCTTAGAATGAAATTGTGAAATATGATGAGTGACTAAACTTGGGAGGGATTTAGTATATATGAAGAGTGAGTTCGTAAGAGGTTTTTCTCAAGATTTTTACAAGGAAGAACTTCCATGTACCTTGATTTCTCTATTTAAAGAGTCATGTTTGCATGTTCATGCAAATTTGATATCACCAAGTTTTAACACTCAAAATTCCACTCAAATGTTTGGGATTATGTGGCATGCATGCAAGTTTGAGTTAACCAAATTTTGATACTCAAAATTCCACTAAAGTTGGTCGAGTTTATTTTGCAAGCATGCAAGTTTGGTTAAACCAAATTTTGAAACCTCAAAATTCCACTAACTCAAATATGGATTTTTCCATTAAATGAAGTCAACATTTTGACTTTCTTGATTTTGATTCAACAATTAATTTGAATAATTAATTTCAAATTAAAGTAATATCAAATGATAATTAAGCTATTTAATTAGATATTAATTCAAATGTCAATCTCCATCAATTCCGACGCATATTTGATTAAGATATTTAAATATCTCAGATTCTCTCTTTTTGTTTAATTCATAAATAAAACAAAAATGCTGTTAAATATATCGTATATATGTAGCGCATATTTCTTAATTTGAATTTGAACACTTCGAACTCACTCGTCACACTATTCTATGGTTTAGTCCGATATGAGCTAGCAGAGGGACCTAATGGACCTATAGATCATGGGCTCCAACGATCCAAGATTAACCGGTCAAACTCATTAACCTTATTAGCCAATATTCGTTAACTACTTGGACACTCCACTATAGCGTAGTAGTTGTACTCCCCTCACTATAGATATATTTTTGTCCATTTGATATAACCATGATTAGTAAGTCGATCCTTCATAGGTTGTTCGTAACTAGAGTTGGGTCAATCTACCGTTTTACCCCTGAAGTTACTTCTTGTTTCTTATGTCCCATTGATCCTCTAATGAACAATTGATTTGTGGTCCAACCAGTAAACCGAATCCCTCTCAGGCCAATGAGAGGATGGGGCCCCTTGTTCAAAACCTGGAGTCAATACTTAAGGGAACTATCTCTCTTCTATCACTAAAAGTGGGTAAGAGGGAATTTCATCTTGCACCCCACATCCCCAGCCATTCACTCAGTCTTACCCCCTGAGATGGGAGGCCTATTGAGTCGGCGAACTCGAGCCACTCTCACCCATACAAATCAAAGGATAATTTCAAATAAAAAGGAGTTCATGGTTAGCTCAGGATTAAAATCGAGTTACCTAGGTCATCGAATGAAAAGAAAATCAGTCTCAATAGTAAACGACATTATAAAGTGAGAGTGATTTTCTTCATGGTCTGATCTTATGCAATACTCATTGCATAGGACTCCCCCACTCACATGTCTCCGTATGTACAATTTAGTGATTACATTGTTTATGTCATATACAAAAGTGGGCCGCATCCATAGTGTCCCAGGATAAGGTACTCAGCCTTATCCCTGTACTATAGATCATTTTGACTATATACTTGAACTTGATCCACTCTTATGTCTCTATGTATAGTTCAAGTAATCATACTATAGCCAGAGTGTTCTTAGTGTATTGGATTTAGATTAATAATCGTAAAATTCACTTTATTCAATACAATGTTTGCTGAATAAACAATAATAATAACTTTATTGAAAATAGAATATGTTTTTGTTTACAAACTATGAGTTTTAGAACATAAAACCCAACATTTTCTTCCGGTTTTTGGATCTATTTCAATTTGGCTAAGCTGTACTTCTTTCTAGCCCATTAAATTCCTAGAACAATAGCCAACTTTTATATTTAGTTTTTTTCATGTTTATCGATATTAATCTAACTCCAAGATTAAAAATAAAGTCAATGATTAAAGGAAACGTACAAGTAATTTTGATATTAACTTTTAAATTCCAATGTCGAAATTCCTCCAACATCTAGATCGTTTTCTATAATTTATTTCTAATCTTAAATAGACATCACATTAACGTATGCTCAATTATTCAAATTTTATTTTCTAGTCTTATGTATGTTACTTGAATGCTTGTGGATGTATGTAATAAAATGAATAAATGATAAAATTAACCATTTTTGATGAAAATCAATACAAGTAAATAATATTGTTTCATCGAAATAAGTCACCGAAATTAAAAGTCTAACCCTCTTATTCTTGAGGTCTTTTAAGTTATCTTAAGTCTTATCTTAAATAGTAACCCTATGATCATGCATCCAATAACTTAAAGTTCTAGGCATACTTGAAGTTAAGAGTTTAAAGGCATACTTACTTGGTCTGGGTAGAGAGTCCTTCTAATCTAGCCCATAGAGAAACCTTGTGCTCTGATACCACTCTATAAGGATCGGGCTGTCGCGATGGTTCTTAAAGCTGGGTAAATTTTTTGTGAAATAAACAAAAGAATTTAAAAAATTATATTTACATAATATCAAAAATAAAGTTTATACATAAGTATTTAAAACACAAAATAAGAAACAAGCACAAAACATTTTAAAACAAATGGGTTGAAGACAACGAGTGAGGTTTGTCTATGGCATCTGCTTCAGAGTCCGCTCCCAACCTTGACCAAGGCTTCATGCGTTCCAAGCAGTACAGTCTTAACCTACGTTCATGGCTTCATAAGTTCCAAGTGACGTAGTCTTAACTCGCATCTAAGAGCTTGCCTTCCGATACCGTCCGCTAACCTATGCCCAAGGCTTCATGCAGTCCAAACGGCATAGTCTGAAAACCAACATCCAAGACTTCTTAAGTTCCAAGAGATGTAGTCAAATCCTGCATCTAGGGCTTGCCCTATGATACAGTCTAAACACCTACGCTCAAGGCTTCATACGTTTCAAGCAGCGTAGTCTAAGTCATGAGCACGTTGTACCATGGGAGGTCTTAGGAGTTTTTTATTCTTGGCTAGGCTAACTTACTATCTTCTTGTTCCATCATGGCCCTAGACTACTCCCCTTGATAAACCATAACGGTCATGTGGTCGGTACATACATGAAAATGACATCCTGCAAATCTTTTGGGTACCCGTAACATGACGGAGGGAATCTCTTCTAGGTGAGAGAAATGAGGCCAATCATGATATTCTGCAAAGGAAACATGGTGCAGGGCATCCCACCTAGAAGAAGAAATCTTGGGCCTCAAAAAGCATCGCTTGGTGGGAGGTCATAGGTCACTTTGGACATGAGTAGAGATTTTGTGTCTGAGGACCTTGGTCCCTTATCCTGGAGTGGTACCTTGCATTCTTCTTACTTAGGTAGTTGTAAAGCTTGTGTGATATTGTTCTTGGTTCTCAATCTTGTAAGTTTCTAAGGTTCGTAATTCCTAGAGGCATGAGTTGTAACTTACATTTGTAACCATATGAACCCATCTTAGCACGAGTTGTTCTAAAAGGTCATAGATTCACAGGGAATTCTTTAGAGAGTTTTAGAAGAGTCTTGATTCTTGTGGTGTTTCCGTTAGGTGTTTCTTGGGTCCTAACTTGGTTTAGGTTCCAAACTTGCTCCAATCAACTTGAAACCTCAAACATATCTTCATGTCCTTCATAATAGACCTTATGAAAAGTACGAAACCATTTGAAGCACGTATAGACCTTGAAATTTAATAAGTCGTCCTAGGGGCATTTTGGTCATTTTACCAATAATTCTTAGTTTTACTACTTAACGTGTTCCAATGGCTTTCAAATTTTTATAAGTCGTCCTACAAGTTCATTTAGTAGGTTATTTT
>NW_019273213.1:0-4338 GCF_002738345.1 Cucurbita maxima
GGTAAATGATATAAGTGTCTTTAATGGAAGATGAGCTTTGGAATTACTTAGATGTAGAAAACTTTCCTCCTTCAATCGTGGTAGCAGCATTTGTCCCATCATGTTCGCCATCAGCTCTGATATCAATGCAGAAGGAGATGAAATTCATCACCGAGAACCAGACATAAAGTCTAGAGGATATGTCACTGGGACACCAAGTCATAGGGCTCAAATGGGTCTTCAGACTGATGCGAACGAAAAGGGAGAAGTTGTGAAACTCAAGGTCAGTCTGGTGGTGAAGGGCTACGTCTAGAAGCAAGGAGTGGATTTTGAGGAGGTATTCGCACCAGTGACAAAGTTGGAATCTACCCACCTATTGCTGGCAATCGCGACACATCATTCCTGAGAAGTCCACCTCATCGACGTGAAACCCGCGTTCCTAAACGGAGAGCTGAAGGAGACTGACTATGTTCAACAACCACCGAACTTCCTGGACAACGACAACCCTGACAAGGTATTGTGCCTGCACAAGGCACTCTATGGGCTTCGGCATGCACCACGAGCCTGAAACACGAAGCTCGACAGTACCCTATTATCGCTAAAGTTCAAGCGCTGTGCCTCTGAGCATGACATGTACACGCCCGGCCACGACGAGTAGCGACTAATCGTGAGAGTGTATGATATAAACCAAAAAACATCAATCATACAATATACTTCAATGAAGATGTGAAGAAAAGGTTGTCAAAATTATCAAAATATGTTTTAATTCATGCCACATTGAAGAAGAATGAAGTTTGATTGTTATAAATTTTGGGTGGGTTACAATTTAGAGTTATTGTATTTTAAGACATTTTATTTACTTTAGGTTACATTTACATAATGGCTAATTATGGCCATAAAGTATGAAGGTTACAACTCTTGGAGTGCCTTTAATAGTTTCATTTTTTAGGCTATATAAAGTCATGCATATTGTATTGGTAAGAGACTTGGAAAATATAGAAAAAGAAGCATTTGTCCTCTTCTTTAGCCAATGGCTAAGTTTCTTTGCAATTCTATGTAGTTTAGGTTGCATGTAGAATCATTCAAGCTCGACATGATTAATCTTGCTTGTGGAGTGATTCGAATCTCAAGCAAGTGTTCTTGCCTTGAGATATTTGATCAACAAGAATCATTCAAGCTAGACATGATCGATTTTGCTTGTGGAGTGATTTGAATTTCAAACAATGTTCTTGCCTTGAGATATTCGATCAACAAGGTAATCTGAATCTTACTCCCCTTGTAGTGGTTCCTTATCTTATCAGTGTACGTCGATGACCTCATAATCACTGGAGGCGACATGGAAGTCCTCGGAAGATTCAAGAGGGAGATGTCAAAGAACTTCAAGATGAGCGATCTTGGCATGCTCAGCTACTACCTCGACATCGAAGTGCAACAGGGTACTACCGGCATCACCATCTGCTAAAGTGCATATGCGAAGAAGCTGTTGGACACAACTGGGCTTGTGGACAGTAACCCTATAAAGACTCCAATGGAGGGCCCGACTCCAACTAAGGAAGGCCGGCACTATGACGGCAATTAATGCCACCAATTACCGCAACATTGTCAAAAGCCTGCGCTATCTGATAAACACACGTCCTGACCTTGCTTACTTAGTTGGATACGTAAGTAGATTCATGGAAGAACCTAGGGAGGAGCCTCTTGTGGTTGTCAAGCGCATCCTGCACTATGTGGCTGGAACCAGAGGCTGGGGTGTGAGATACTGCACCAGGAGAGGAAAGGAGAAGCTTGAGCTTGTTGGCTACAGCGATAGTGACATGACCGGTGACGTTGATGATTGTAAGAGCACCAGTGGGGTGATTTACTTCCTCTCAGGCAGTGCGATCTACTAGCAATCAACAAAACAAAAGGTAGTTGCTTTGTGATATGAACCAAGAGACATCAATCATACAATATGCTTCAATGAAGATTTGAAGAAAATATTGTTGAAATTATCAAAAGATATTTCAGTTCATGCCACATTGAAGAGAAATGAAGTTTCATGTTTTGAATTTTGGGTGGATTACAATTTAGAGTTATTGTATTTCATTAATGTATTTTAAGACTTTTAATTTACTTTAATTAAGGTCATTTAGTTCATGCCTAGAATTGATTAATTATTTATATATTTTTCAATCTTTCCATTTATTTGTTGATTGTCATTTCCACCCTCCTTGGCCTTTTGACTTTGTTCTCATTTTATTACTAAAGATCATATTTAGATCTTAAAAAAAACAATATAGAATTTTACTTCTTAATATTGTGTTTATAAATAGTTAGGAAGTGAATTTAGTCAAAATCCTTTCTTTCTTTTTTTTTAATTCATTTGGCATGTGCAATTCTACTAAAAAATATAATAGTCCCTTATTTGTTTGATTGTTTATTATTTTATTATTATGTTATTTTACAATTAACTTGTCATGATTGTCCATGCCCAATCCCAATGCACAACCCTTCGATCCGATCTGCCTGCCCTTATTGCACGGTTTAGAGAGTACTTGTGTATGTGATGTCAGCCCACCCTCGAAAATCAAGCTTTGCCCTGCTTATTCACTCGGACAATGCTCCCCCGTAGCAATGCTCCCCCGTAGCGTAGCGATGAAGAAGATGATCATTTATTTAGTAGGTGAACAGTCGAAGAACCACTCTAACGAAGAATGGAGCTTCTTTGTTTTGAAACATATTCTTTTGCGCAACAAGCTGCTGGGTCAATATCCCTTGCTATTAAATCTGCTCCAGTTATCTCATCTATAGAAGAAGCTAGTATAGAATAGGTCGTCAGGGGTGGGGGCTTTACCGGGGGGACTAACTAGTAAAAGGCCAAGGAGTACTGTATGATCGCACCCGACATGCCATGCGCACAAAATCGAATTTAACGCATGCGGGGCGGCATGATCGAAACGCGATGGGCGTGAGCGGGGGAGGTTCTCATTTGTAGAGAAAGGAAGAAANGAACTGGGAGAAATTGAAAGAAAAAAAGGGGTGCAACACGAGGACTTCCCAAGTGGTCACCCAACTTAGTACTACTCTCGCCCAAGCACACTTAACTGCGGAGTTCTGATGGGATCCGGTGCATTAGGGTTGGTATGATCGGATTTAACGCATGCGGGGCGGCATGATCGAAACGCGATGGGCGTGAGCGGGGGAGGTTCTCATTTGTAGAGAAAGGAAGAAAAGAACTGGGAGAAATNGCAACACGAGGACTTCCCAAGTGGTCACCCAACTTAGTACTACTCTCGCCCAAGCACGCTTAACTGCGGAGTTCTGATGAGATCCGGTGCATTAGTGCTGGTATGATCGCAACCGACATGCCATGCGCACAAAATCGGATTTAACGCATGCGGGGCGGCATGATCGAAACGCGATGGGCGTGAGCGGGGGAGGTTCTCATTTGTAGAGAAAGGAAGAAAAGAACTGGGAGAAATTGAAAGAAAAAAAGGGGTGCAACAAGAGGACTTCCCAAGTGGTCACCCAACTTAGTACTACTCTCGCCCAAGCACGCTTAACTGCGGAGTTCTGATGGGATCCGGTGCATTAGTGCTGGTATGATCATACACGACATGCCATGCGCACAAAATCGGATTTAACGCATGCGGGGCGGCATGATCGAAACGCGATGGGCGTGAGCGGGGGAGGTTCTCATTTGTAGAGAAAGGAAGAAAAGAACTGGGAGAAATTGAAAGAAAAAAAGGGGTGCAACACGAGGACTTCCCAAGTGGTCACCCAACTTAGTACTACTCTCGCCCACGCACGCTTAACTGCGGAGTTCTGATGGGATCCGGTGCATTAGTGCTGGTATGATCGCACCCGACATGCCATGCGCACAAAATCAGATTTAACGCATGCGGGGCGACATGATCGAAACGCGATGGGCGTGAGCGGGGGAGGTTCTCATTTTTAGAGAAAGGAAGAAAAGAACTGGGAGAAATTGAAAGAAAAAAAAGGGGTGCAACACGAGGACTTCCCAAGTGGTCACCCAACTTAGTACTACTCTCGCCCAAGCACGCTTAACTGCGTAGTTTTGATGGGATCTGGTGCATTAGTGCTGGTATGATCGCACCCGACATGCCATGCGCACAAAATCGGATTTAACGCATGCGGGGCGGCATGATCGAAACGCGATGGGCGTGAGCGGGGGAGGTTCTCATTTGTAGAGAAAGGAAGAAAAGAACCGGGAGAAATTGAAAGAAAAAAAAGGGTGCAACACGAGGACTTCCCAAGTGGTCACCCAACTTAGTACTACTCTCGCCCAAGCACGCTTAACTGCGGAGTTCTGATGTGATCCGGTGCATTAGTGCTGGTATGATCGCACCCGACATGCCA
>NW_019273213.1:4357-5384 GCF_002738345.1 Cucurbita maxima
GAGCGGGGGAGGTTCTCATTTGTAGAGAAAGGAAGAAAAGAACTGGGAGAAATTGAAAGAAAAAAAGGGATGCAACACGAGGACTTCCCAAGTGGTCACCCAACTTAGTACTACTCTCGCCCAAGCAAGCTTAACTGCGGAGTTCTGATAGGATCCGGTGCATTAGTGCTGGTATGATCGCACCCGACATGCCATGCGCACAAAATCGGATTTAACGCATGCGGGGCGGCATGATCGAAACGCGATGGGCGTGAGCGGGGGAGGGGTTCTCATTTGTAGAGAAAGGAAGAAAAGAACTGGGAGAAATTGAAAGAAAAAAAGGGGTGCTCCCAAGTGGTAACCCAACTTAGTACAACTCTCGCCCAAGCACGCTTAACTGCGGAGTTCTGATGGGATCTGGTGCATTAGTGCTGATATGATCGCACCCGACATGCCATGCGCACAAAATCGGATTTAACGCATGCGGGGCGGCATGATCGAAACGCGATGGGCGTGAGCGGAGGAGGTTCTCATTTGAAGAGAAAGGAAGAAAAGAACTGGGAGAAATTGAAAGAAAAAAAGGGGTGCAACAAGAGGACTTCCCAAGTGGTCACCCAACTTAGTACTACTCTCGCCCAAGCACGCTTAANCGATGGGCGTGAGCGGGGGAGGTTCTCATTTGAAGAGAAAGGAAGAAAAGAACTGGGAGAAATTGAAAGAAAAAAAGGGGTGCAACAAGAGGACTTCCCAAGTGGTCACCCAACTTAGTACTACTCTAGCCCAAGCACGCTTAACTGCGGAGTTCTGATGGGATCCGGTGCATTAGTGCTGGTATGATCATACCCGACATGCCATGCGCACAAAATCGGATTTAACGCATGCGGGGCGGCATGATCGAAACGCGATGGGCGTGAGCGGGGTAGGTTCTCATTTGTAGAGAAAGGAAGAAAAGAACTGGGAGAAATTGAAAGAAAAAAAGGGGTGCTCCCAAGTGGTCACCCAACTTAGTACTACTCTCGCCCAAGCACGCTTAACTGCGGAGTTCTAA
>NW_019273213.1:5395-6157 GCF_002738345.1 Cucurbita maxima
AAATCGGATTTAACGCATGCGGGGCGGCATGATCGAAACGCGATGGGCGTGAGCGGGGGAGGTTCTCATTTGTAGAGAAAGGAAGAAAAGAACTGGGAGAAATTGAAAGAAAAAAAAGGGTGCAACAAGAGGACTTCCCAAGTGGTCACCCAACTTAGTACTACTCTCGCCAAAGCACGCTTAACTACGGAGTTTTGATGGGATCCGGTGCATTAGTGCTGGTATGATCGCACCCGACATGCCATGCGCACAAAATCGGATTTAACGCATGCGGGGCGGCATGATCGAAACGCGATGGGCGTGAGCGGGGGAGGTTCTCATTTGTAGAGAAAGCAAGAAAAGAACTGGGAGAAATTGAAAGAAAAAAAGAGGTGCAACACGAGGACTTCCCAAGTGGTCACCCAACTTAGTACTACTCTCGCCCAAGCACGCTTAACTGCGGAGTTCTGATGGGATCCGGTGCATTAGTGCTGGTATGGTCGCACCGGACATGCCATGCGCACAAAATCGGATTTAACGCATGCGGGGCGGCATGATCGAAACGCGATGGGCGTGAGCGGGGGAGGTTCTCATTTGTAGAGAAAGCAAGAAAAGAACTGGGAGAAATTGAACGAAAAAAAGGGGTGCAACACGAGGACTTCCCAAGTGGTCACCCAACTTAGTACTACTCTCGCCCAAGCACGCTAAACTGCGGAGTTCTGATGGGATCCGGTGCATTAGTGCTGGTATGATCGCACCCGACATGCCATGCGCACAAAATCG
>NW_019273214.1:0-5071 GCF_002738345.1 Cucurbita maxima
GTCGAAAGTTTTGTGAGGAATGATAAGGCTAGATGATTTAGAATATTATTTCTAAGAAACGGAGTGCGTAAAACAGTAAAAGAGTTCTTCAAATGGAACCCTTCTTCCGAAACCCAAACTGGGAAGTATGTAGTACGTGCTAAAAAAACCGAGTCACAGTCGACGTTTGTCGAAAGTTTTGTGAGGAATGATAAGGCTAGATGATTTAGAATATTATTTCTAAGAAACGGAGTGCGTAAAACAGTAAAAGAGTTCTTCAAATGGAACTCTTCTTCCGAAACCCTAACAGGGAAGTTTAGGGTACGTGCTAAAAAAACCGAGTCACGGTCGACGTTTGACGAAAGTTTTGTGAGGAATGATAAGGCTAGATGATTTAGAATATTATTTCTAAGAAACTGAGTGCGTAAAACAGTAAAAGAGTTCTTCAAATGGAACCCTTCTTCCGAAACCCTATAGGGAAGTTTGTAGTACGTGCTAAAAAACCGAGTCACGGTCGACGATTGTCGAAAGTTTTGTGAGAAATGATAAGGCTAGATGATTTAGAATATTATTTCTAAGAAACGGAGTGCGTAAAACAGTAAAAGAGTTCTTCAAATGGAACCCTGCTTCGGAAACCCAAACAGGGAAGTTTGTAGTACGTGCTAAAAAACCGAGTCACGGTCGACGTTTGTCGAAAGTTTTGTGAGGAATGATAAGGCTAGATGATTTAGAATATTATTTCTAAGAAACGGAGTGCGTAAAACAGTAAAAGAGTTCTTCAAATGGAACCCTTCTTCCGAAACCCTAATAGGGAAGTTTGTAGTACGTGCTAAAAAATCCGAGTCACGGTCGACGTTTGTCGAAAGTTTTGTGAGGAATGATAAGGCTAGATGATTTAGAATATTATTTCTAAGAAACGGAGTGCGTAAAACAGTAAAAGAGTTCTTCAAATGGAACCCTGCTTCGGAAACCCAAACAGGGAAGTTTGTAGTACGTGCTAAAAAACCGAGTCACGGTCGACGATTGTCGAAAGTTTTGTGAGAAATGATAAGGCTAGATGATTTAGAATATTATTTCTAAGAAACGGAGTGCGTAAAACAGTAAAAGAGTTCTTCAAATGGAACCCTGCTTCGGAAACCCAAACAGGGAAGTTTGTAGTACGTGCTAAAAAACCGAGTCACGGTCGACGATTGTCGAAAGTTTTGTGAGAAATGATAAGGCTAGATGATTTAGAATATTATTTCTAAGAAACGGAGTGCGTAAAACAGTAAAAGAGTTCTTCAAATGGAACCCTGCTTCGGAAACCCAAACAGGGAAGTTTGTAGTACGTGCTAAAAAACCGAGTCACGGTCGACGATTGTCGAAAGTTTTGTGAGAAATGATAAGGCTAGATGATTTAGAATATTATTTCTAAGAAACGGAGTGCGTAAAACAGTAAAAGAGTTCTTCAAATGGAACCCTGCTTCGGAAACCCAAACAGGGAAGTTTGTAGTACGTGCTAAAAAACCGAGTCACGGTCGACGATTGTCGAAAGTTTTGTGAGAAATGATAAGGCTAGATGATTTAGAATATTATTTCTAAGAAACGGAGTGCGTAAAACAGTAAAAGAGTTCTTCAAATGGAACCCTGCTTCGGAAACCCAAACAGGGAAGTTTGTAGTACGTGCTAAAAAACCGAGTCACGGTCGACGATTGTCGAAAGTTTTGTGAGAAATGATAAGGCTAGATGATTTAGAATATTATTTCTAAGAAACGGAGTGCGTAAAACAGTAAAAGAGTTCTTCAAATGGAACCCTGCTTCGGAAACCCAAACAGGGAAGTTTGTAGTACGTGCTAAAAAACCGAGTCACGGTCGACGATTGTCGAAAGTTTTGTGAGAAATGATAAGGCTAGATGATTTAGAATATTATTTCTAAGAAACGGAGTGCGTAAAACAGTAAAAGAGTTCTTCAAATGGAACCCTGCTTCGGAAACCCAAACAGGGAAGTTTGTAGTACGTGCTAAAAAACCGAGTCACGGTCGACGATTGTCGAAAGTTTTGTGAGAAATGATAAGGCTAGATGATTTAGAATATTATTTCTAAGAAACGGAGTGCGTAAAACAGTAAAAGAGTTCTTCAAATGGAACCCTGCTTCGGAAACCCAAACAGGGAAGTTTGTAGTACGTGCTAAAAAACCGAGTCACGGTCGACGATTGTCGAAAGTTTTGTGAGAAATGATAAGGCTAGATGATTTAGAATATTATTTCTAAGAAACGGAGTGCGTAAAACAGTAAAAGAGTTCTTCAAATGGAACCCTGCTTCGGAAACCCAAACAGGGAAGTTTGTAGTACGTGCTAAAAAACCGAGTCACGGTCGACGATTGTCGAAAGTTTTGTGAGAAATGATAAGGCTAGATGATTTAGAATATTATTTCTAAGAAACGGAGTGCGTAAAACAGTAAAAGAGTTCTTCAAATGGAACCCTGCTTCGGAAACCCAAACAGGGAAGTTTGTAGTACGTGCTAAAAAACCGAGTCACGGTCGACGATTGTCGAAAGTTTTGTGAGAAATGATAAGGCTAGATGATTTAGAATATTATTTCTAAGAAACGGAGTGCGTAAAACAGTAAAAGAGTTCTTCAAATGGAACCCTGCTTCGGAAACCCAAACAGGGAAGTTTGTAGTACGTGCTAAAAAACCGAGTCACGGTCGACGATTGTCGAAAGTTTTGTGAGAAATGATAAGGCTAGATGATTTAGAATATTATTTCTAAGAAACGGAGTGCGTAAAACAGTAAAAGAGTTCTTCAAATGGAACCCTGCTTCGGAAACCCAAACAGGGAAGTTTGTAGTACGTGCTAAAAAACCGAGTCACGGTCGACGATTGTCGAAAGTTTTGTGAGAAATGATAAGGCTAGATGATTTAGAATATTATTTCTAAGAAACGGAGTGCGTAAAACAGTAAAAGAGTTCTTCAAATGGAACCCTGCTTCGGAAACCCAAACAGGGAAGTTTGTAGTACGTGCTAAAAAACCGAGTCACGGTCGACGATTGTCGAAAGTTTTGTGAGAAATGATAAGGCTAGATGATTTAGAATATTATTTCTAAGAAACGGAGTGCGTAAAACAGTAAAAGAGTTCTTCAAATGGAACCCTGCTTCGGAAACCCAAACAGGGAAGTTTGTAGTACGTGCTAAAAAACCGAGTCACGGTCGACGATTGTCGAAAGTTTTGTGAGAAATGATAAGGCTAGATGATTTAGAATATTATTTCTAAGAAACGGAGTGCGTAAAACAGTAAAAGAGTTCTTCAAATGGAACCCTGCTTCGGAAACCCAAACAGGGAAGTTTGTAGTACGTGCTAAAAAACCGAGTCACGGTCGACGATTGTCGAAAGTTTTGTGAGAAATGATAAGGCTAGATGATTTAGAATATTATTTCTAAGAAACGGAGTGCGTAAAACAGTAAAAGAGTTCTTCAAATGGAACCCTGCTTCGGAAACCCAAACAGGGAAGTTTGTAGTACGTGCTAAAAAACCGAGTCACGGTCGACGATTGTCGAAAGTTTTGTGAGAAATGATAAGGCTAGATGATTTAGAATATTATTTCTAAGAAACGGAGTGCGTAAAACAGTAAAAGAGTTCTTCAAATGGAACCCTGCTTCGGAAACCCAAACAGGGAAGTTTGTAGTACGTGCTAAAAAACCGAGTCACGGTCGACGATTGTCGAAAGTTTTGTGAGAAATGATAAGGCTAGATGATTTAGAATATTATTTCTAAGAAACGGAGTGCGTAAAACAGTAAAAGAGTTCTTCAAATGGAACCCTGCTTCGGAAACCCAAACAGGGAAGTTTGTAGTACGTGCTAAAAAACCGAGTCACGGTCGACGATTGTCGAAAGTTTTGTGAGAAATGATAAGGCTAGATGATTTAGAATATTATTTCTAAGAAACGGAGTGCGTAAAACAGTAAAAGAGTTCTTCAAATGGAACCCTGCTTCGGAAACCCAAACAGGGAAGTTTGTAGTACGTGCTAAAAAACCGAGTCACGGTCGACGATTGTCGAAAGTTTTGTGAGAAATGATAAGGCTAGATGATTTAGAATATTATTTCTAAGAAACGGAGTGCGTAAAACAGTAAAAGAGTTCTTCAAATGGAACCCTGCTTCGGAAACCCAAACAGGGAAGTTTGTAGTACGTGCTAAAAAACCGAGTCACGGTCGACGATTGTCGAAAGTTTTGTGAGAAATGATAAGGCTAGATGATTTAGAATATTATTTCTAAGAAACGGAGTGCGTAAAACAGTAAAAGAGTTCTTCAAATGGAACCCTGCTTCGGAAACCCAAACAGGGAAGTTTGTAGTACGTGCTAAAAAACCGAGTCACGGTCGACGATTGTCGAAAGTTTTGTGAGAAATGATAAGGCTAGATGATTTAGAATATTATTTCTAAGAAACGGAGTGCGTAAAACAGTAAAAGAGTTCTTCAAATGGAACCCTGCTTCGGAAACCCAAACAGGGAAGTTTGTAGTACGTGCTAAAAAACCGAGTCACGGTCGACGTTTGTCGAAAGTTTTGTGAGGAATGATAAGGCTAGATGATTTAGAATATTATTTCTAAGAAACGGAGTGCGTAAAACAGTAAAAGAGTTCTTCAAATGGAACCCTGCTTCGGAAACCCAAACAGGGAAGTTTGTAGTACGTGCTAAAAAATCCGAGTCACGGTCGACGTTTTTCGAAAGTTTTGTGAGGAATGATAAGGCTAGATGATTTAGAATATTATTTCTAAGAAACGGAGTGCGTAAAACAGTAAAAGAGTTCTTCAAATGGAACCCTGCTTCGGAAACCCAAACAGGGAAGTTTGTAGTACGTGCTAAAAAAACCGAGTCACGGTCGACGTTTGTCGAAAGTTTTGTGAGGAATGATAAGGCTTGATGATTTAGAATATTATTTCACAGAAACGGAGTGCGTAAAGCAGTAAAAGAGTTCTTCAAATGTTACCCTTCTTCCGAAACCCAAACAGGGAAGTATGTAGTACGTGCTAAAAAAACCGAGTCACAGTCGACGTTTGTCGAAAGTTTTGTGAGGAATGATAAGGCTAGATGATTTAGAATATTATTTCTAAG
>NW_019273214.1:5263-6431 GCF_002738345.1 Cucurbita maxima
AAACCCTAACAGGGAAGTTTGTAGTACGTGCTAAAAAAACCGAGTCACGGTCGACGTTTCGAAAGTTTTGTGAGGAATGATAAGGCTTGATGATTTAGAATATTATTTCTAAGAAACGGAGTGCGTATAGCAGTAAAAGAGTTCTTCAAATGGAACCCTTCTTCGAAACCCTTTTTCACGGTCGACGTTTGTCGAAAGTTTTGTGAGGAATGATAAGGCTAGATGATTTAGAATATTATTTCTAAGAAACGGAGTGCGTAAAACAGTAAAAGAGTTCTTCAAATGGAACCCTTCTTCCGAAACCCTAACAGGGAAGTTTGTAGTACGTGCTAAAAAAACCGAGTCACGATCGACGTTTGTCGAAAGTTTTGTGAGGAATGATAAAGCTAGATGATTTAGAATATTATTTCTAAGAAACGGAGTGCGTAAAACAGTAAAAGAGTTCTTCAAATGGAACCCTTCTTCCGAAACCCTAACAGGGAAGTTTGTTGTACGTGCTAAAAAAACCGAGTCACGGTCGACGTTTCGAAAGTTTTGTGAGGAATGATAAGGCTTGATGATTTAGAATATTATTTCTAAGAAACGGAGTGCGTAAAGCAGTAAAAGAGTTCTTCAAATGGAACCCTTCTTCGAAACCCTTTTTCACGGTCGACGTTTGTCGAAAGTTTTGTGAGGAATGATAAGGCTAGATGATTTAGAATATTATTTCTAAGAAACGGAGTGCGTAAAACAGTAAAAGAGTTCTTCAAATGGAACCCTTCTTCCGAAACCCTAACAGGGAAGTTTGTAGTACGTGCTAAAAAAACCGAGTCACGGTCGACGTTTGTCGAAAGTTTTGGGAAGAATGATAAGGCTAGATTATTTAGAATATTATTTCTAAGAAACGGAGTGCGTAAAACAGTAAAAGAGTTCTTCAAATGGAACCCTTCTTCTGAAACCCAAACAGGGAAGTATGTAGTACGTGCTAAAAAAACCGAGTCACGGTCGACGTTTGTCGAAAGTTTTGTGAGGAATGATAAGGCTAGATGATTTAGAATATTATTTCTAAGAAACGGAGTGCGTAAAACAGTAAAAGAGTTCTTCAAATTGAACTCTTCTTCTGAAACCCTAACAGGAAAGTTTGTAGTACGTGCTAAAAAAACCGAGTCACGGTCGACGTTTGTCGAAA
>NW_019273215.1:0-6362 GCF_002738345.1 Cucurbita maxima
CCACTTGGCTTTGGCATTTTAGGTATGGTCATCTACACTTCAAAGGATTAAAGACGTTGTCCTCAAAGAAGATGGTAACTGGGTTGCCAGATATTACTCCACCGATGGAAATTTGCGAGAGCTGTGTTGTAGCAAAACATGAAAGAAACTCTTTTCCATCCGGAAAATCAAGAAGAGCTCAAGCAATTTTGGAGTTGATTCATTCAGACATATGTGGTCCCATCTCTCCTGCATCAAATGGTAACAAGAAATATTTCATGACCCTCATCGATGACTTTAGTCGAAAAACATGGACTTATTTCTTGCACGCCAAATCAGAAGCCTTTGACTACTTCAAAAAATTTTGTGCTACTATGAAAACCGAAACTGGAAGAAGAGTCAAGGTTTTAAGAACTGACAGAGGTGGAGAATTCTGTTCGAAAGAGTTTATTCAATTTTGTGAAGAGAAGGGCATACGGAGGCAATTAACAACAGCATATACACCACAACAAAATGGTGTGGCCGAAAGGAAAAACAGGACCATTCTGAACATGGTTCGAAGTTTACTAAATAAAGGAGAAGTCCCGAAGGAATTCTGGCCAGAAGCTGTTGTGTGGTCCGTTCACATTCTCAATCGGAGCCCTACCTTTTCTGTTAGAGACATGACTCCACAAGAAGCATGGAGCGGAAGAAAACCTGCAGTAGACCACTTTAGAATCTTTGGGTGCATAGCATATGCACACGTTCCTGATGAGAAAAGGAAGAAACTTGAGGACAAGAGTTCGAAGTGTGTGTTCCTTGGAGTAAGCGAGACCTCTAAGGCATACAAGCTCTACGATCCTTTGACAAAGAAGGTGGTGGTAAGTCGTGATGTAGTCTTTGACGAAAATAAGACTTGGACATGGGAAGAAAAGATCACTGTGAATCAGCAGATTCCTGTAGATCTTGAAGAAGAACAAACTGAAGCTCCTATTCAGCCTCACTATGAGCATGGAGAAAGCTCATCACAAGCTCAACAAGAAGAACCAGTAGAAGAAGATCATGATCAAAATCAAAGACATCCAAGAACAAGAAAAAGACCAATCTGGATGATTGATTATGAGATGGATTATGAATCAAGTGATAGTGGTTATTTTGCATTCTTTATGGATAGTGATCCAATTGTCTATGAAGAGGCAGTAAAAGAGAAGAAATGGAAGGAAGCTATGGACAGTGAAATCAAATCCATAGAGAAGAACAAGACTTCGGAGCTCACTGATCTTCCTAGAGGGCAGAAAACAATCGGAGTAAAATGGGTTTTCAAAACCAAGTTGAATGAAAACGGTGAGGTGGATAAGTACAAGGCGCGACTTGTTGCAAAAGGATATAAGCAAAAGTATGGAATTGATTATAAGGAGGTATTTGCACCAGTGGCACGTCAAGACACTATCAGGCTCATAATTTCTATTGCAGCACAGAAATCTTGGCCTATTTATCAACTTGATGTGAAATCAGCCTTCTTACATGGAGAGCTTCAAGAGGAAGTATATGTGGAGCAACCAGAAGGTTTTGTTCAAAAAGGCAAAGAGGAACAAGTATACAAGTTGAAAAAAGCTTTGTACGGTTTGAAGCAAGCTCCAAGGGCATGGTACAGTCGCATTGATTCTCATTTTGAAAAGATGGGATTCACTAAATGCCCGTATGAACATACGTTGTATGTGAAAACTGAAAAGGGAGGTAACATTATCATTATTTGCTTATACGTTGATGATTTAATATTTACTGGCAATAATGAAGAAATGTTTGAATTTTTTAAGAAGAGCATGATGAAGGAATTTGAAATGACAGATCTTGGCTTGATGAGATATTTTCTTGGAGTAGAAGTTACTCAAACTCCCGCAGGTAACTTTATCTGTCAGAAGAAGTATGCTCAAGAATTACTTGAAAGATTTAAATTGGATGAGCGCACATTTGGAACTCCATCAGAATTGGGTTTAAAGTTGCACAAGGACATTGACGGGCGAGAGGTTGATAATAGGTATTTCAAACAAATTGTGGGAAGTTTAATGTACCTAACTTCAACAAGACCAGACATCATGTATGCGGTTAGTATGATAAGTCGTTACATGGAGCATCCAACGGAAAAACATCTCAATGCAGCAAGAAGGATACTTCGTTATGTGAGAGGAACCTCTGATTTGGGGGTATTCTACAAAAAAGGAGATGATCCGAAGATAGTTGGCTATACAGATAGCGACTATGCAGGTGATATAGACGATCGTAAAAGTACTTCAGGAAGTATTTTCTTGATGAGTTCAGGAGCTATTTGCTGGTCTTCAAAGAAGCAACCTATTGTAACACTCTCAACGACAGAAGCAGAATTTGTGGCAGCAGCAGCATGCTCGTGCCAAGCAGTTTGGTTAAGAAAAATGCTTGAAATTCTTAATCAGATGCAACCAAGTACGACGGTTATATATTGTGATAATATGTCAACTATTAAGTTGTCTAAAAATCCTGTGTTACATGGAAGGAGCAAGCACATCGATGTTCGATTTCATTTCTTGCGTGATTTGTGTAAAGAAGGCATTATTGAACTCAACTTTTGCCGAAGTGATGAACAAATCGCAGACCTATTCACAAAGCCCTTGAAACAACCATTGTTCGAGAAGCTCAGAAGAAAGATGGGGATATGCAGAATCCAAGATGTATATCAAGAAGATGAAATGAAGTCCTAAAGTGATTTCGCAGAATTCAGTTTAAGGGAGGGTGTTGAAACTAATAATAGCTAATAATAGAATAGAATTTGAATTGGTTTCAAATTCAAATTCATCCACAAAAATCTCAACCGACTACGGAATCACCCTAGAAAATCTCAACCCACTCTGGAATCCCCTATAAAAGGACCTCCCTCCCCATCATTCAAATCACTCCTCCTCTCAATCTCAATTCAGTTTTCTGTTGTCACCAACAGAGCCATGGCGGCAATGGTCAAACAAACTAAGATTTCCGCCGCCGTATTTAAGACATCCAATAGGGTTGAACAGAAAGACATCCTCTAAGATGTTGGAATGACTCTTAATTTGTGATTCGAGATATAATGATTTAAAACTAAGCATAGTTCAAACACAGGATTTTGTATCGAAATATGGGATGGTTGTAATTTCGTAAGGTTTCAATTTTGTTCTCTGACAATTTTGTACAAGTGCGATTAAGCTCTGTCGTCTACTGTCGCCCACCCAGTTTGCTCTTTATTTACCGCCACCGACAATTGATACATTTGTAACTTCTTTAAGTTGTAGTGTTCTTCGGACTGCCATTGAGTCATGGCAACAGTGGTCAAACAAACTAAAATTTCAGTAGGCGTATTTAAGAATTTAAAGATAATACATGAATTTATGCATAAGAGAGATGTCAAATTCTTTTAGTTTAACAATATGTTTGGCGATGGATTGAAACAACATTTTAATCGATTTTTAGCACAATACATGCTTTATACTCTGATGAGCCATATTGATTTCAATGTTTTCTATTTGCTTCTTATTTTTTAATTGTCATTATAATAAATCAACATAATATTATAAGGAATATTCTCAATTAGCTATGGATATATATTGAAACTTGCAAAATATTTGTAATAAACTTTAACTAGAAAAAAATATTACATCGTTTTTTTTTTTTTGGACTAGAGTCATAATGATATAATCACAA
The DNA here is from genome assembly GCF_002738345.1 of Cucurbita maxima. NCBI lineage: Eukaryota > Viridiplantae > Streptophyta > Magnoliopsida > Cucurbitales > Cucurbitaceae > Cucurbita > Cucurbita maxima. The sequence continues at coordinate 3,667 of NW_019273215.1, forward strand.
TAATAAATTAATTATTTTCACATCTAAAAGTATTCAATTAAAAAATAATTTATATTGCAGATTTAACTAGAAAATTAATTTATACCGTCGGATGATTTACTAAGTATTTAGTAAAATACTCAAGCCACGTGCTACCCTTATACTTTCCACGTAAAGGTAAAGCTCCACGCTATGAATTTTATTTAGTAGTTGGTAAGTGTTTTAAATGATTTTTTTTTATATTAAAAAATATGTTATGTTTAATTTATTGTGTTAAATTCAATATATAAGTCAACGATTTTATTTTAAAAATATTTGTTATGAACTTTAGCCTATGAGATTAAAGCAGGTCTGTGTAACGCCACTATTTTGGCTAAGAAAATAGGGCGTTTCACATACTATTCTTCAACCAACATCTTCAATGCAAGTCACACGAAGCACACGTCTAGCAATGTTCACCTTCATTGTGACACATGCATATGCCGCAGGTTAGCTCAATTAGGAAACAAGGCTTGGGGGTGGTGGAGAGTTTACATCATTCTTCCCTCTAAGGTACATTTTGAACCATTTCAAATCTGACAAGCGTGAACATGCTTTAGGCAAACAATCATACGCTGTCATAAAGTGTCATAAAGCATCGTATAGTCTTCGATTGACATAAAATTTTGTGAGCTTTCATGTTTCATATAGATGGATCTAATCTAAAACTAAATACCCAAATTATCTCTAACTTAAGCTTTAGAGGTTAATGCTCAAGGCCCTACCTTAGCCTTGAAAAAGCCTATTTGTTATAATTATGTCAAAATCATTGCATTTGTCTTGCCTATTCCTTAGCTTGGTTTTCTTTGGTGTGTTGGATGATGCAACGTCCTCCTCGATCACTTTATGGATTGTCTATTTTGGTCGTTGCATGACCGGATTGGTATCACTCAAGGATTTTCCACTTTGCTTGTTGTTACGAAAGAGTCACACAGTGTAAAACCTTACCTCTCCAGCTCCGTTCAATACACTTCTCCCCCTCGATTTCTTCAAGAAACAACTGAGTCACAGGGAAGACTTAGGGATTGATGACTTAGGGATTGATGTCTTACCTTCCCATAGATTGTACGTTAAGTTATTCTCCTCCAAAGTTCATCAATAATTGATTTCCTCACCGAAGCTCAACGTAGAAAAAGCTTATTGGCTAGCCATTTCTAAGGGTTTTTCGGGAATCGCTTCTTTATTATTCCCTCTAGCTAATTGAATTGGTTTGGGGGAAAGTCTTTAAGTGTGTGACTTTAATTTAGAGAAATTTTCTTTGGTTAGCAAATAACCAGAAAACACCAAATTAAACTTTCTTTGATAGCTTGATCTACGACGTTTTGACTTTCGATTTCTTATCAAAATTACTCATCTCAATCCTCGTAAACTAAAGGAATGTTCAATTTGAAGAAAAATAGATCGTAGATAGGAATTCGATACTTACCCCCAATTTGAATCGAAAATTGACTTTCTTCGATTACAAACGTTCTTAAGGTTAATTCTCTTCGTGGTCTGCAACAAGAATGTTTCTTGAAGGTGAAAAAAATCGAATGAGATTGGTCTTGCTCGATGAATTTGTGTGTATGCTCGGATTAGATTTTCGATCTTTCTTTGAACTTCTTCAATGGTCATACGTACTGGGGAATGGGTTCTAGGCTCATTCAGCGCTCGGTTCCTTTGTAGAACTTGTGGGTAATCTTGTTTAGATGGCTTAGAAACAAGTTTGAACGAAAATGGTGGAGAATTTCTATCGAATTTGGATGAAAATCGAGAGTAGGAAACCAAAAAAACTAAACGGCTATAACTCCCAATTCCAATGTGTTCAAAATATACCATCTTTTGGCTTCTGTCATCAAACATTTTGATATATGGCTTTGCAGAGTCTTAACATGTGCTGCACAAGCAAAGATTTTTAGATTCTTGAAGTGAGATGTCTTACCGATCCATGTTTTGTACGGGGTGTGAGTGTCCAACGCCTTCGTTGGTAAACAGTTTAGAAGATGGATTGCATCTCCTATTACCTCGCCCCAGGAAATTATCGAGACTTGCATACTCTCGAGTAAGCTTCTTGTAGTGTTCAATATGGTACGACTTCTTCGCTCGACCACACCGTTTTATTGTGGATTGTATAGTAAAGTGAGTTGATGCTTGGTACTTCCTCTTCGCAAAATTTGGAGAAGTTATGGTTTAAGAATTCCTCACCTTGGTTGATGCGCAAGGTTTTTAGTTTGTGATAGACCTATTTTCAACGGGTCTTTTGAACTTCTTGAACGAACGTAATGCCTCTCATTTTTCTCTGAGCACGTACACTCACATCCAACAACTATAATCATCAACAAGAGAAAATACTTATTGCCAAAGATCGACGATGAAGTGGTCAGGCTAAATAAATCTGCATGGACCAGTTGCAGTGGTTGCTCAGCATGGAAACTAGTTTGAGCTAGTAATGATAGTCTTGCTTGTTTGGAGACTAGTAAACTTTCACATAGTTGGTTCGGGTGTATTATTTTAGGTAGCCCCCGTAACCATCAAAGTAAGGGTAAAAGTAATGCAAGGAAGTTTAAGCCGCTCATGTAAGGCCCAAGGGATCTAAGGAAAGGATTGAAGGATTCCAAAAAAGGACAAAGTTATTAAACTAGTCATTTAAATAGCCTATAAAAACTAATTTTAAAGATTCAAGGTACTTGGAGAAGGAT
>NW_019273216.1:0-486 GCF_002738345.1 Cucurbita maxima
TGGCATGATCATCCTGGTTAAGTTAAAATAACTATGTCCATGAAGCCAAAGTAAACGAACCTAAGGCTTAAACACAGTTAGAACCAAGAATTTATGGACCAAAGCAAAAGCAGTTCATTTATATGTTAAAGTTATTAAACCTAGCACTACTACTTAGCTACCAAGAATTTAAGGATTACAGCAGTTCATTTGTTTTACAAAAACTAATTAAATCTGGTTAGGAATTGACTATGCTCAGCCAAAGATGAAAATGTGATCTTCTTCGGAAGTTTCCTGGCAGCCTCAAAAATTGCAAACAGAAATTTTTTAACATAAAATCAAAAACAGAAACTTTTTTCCTCTCAAAACCATAATGAAAAAAACTCACCTTGTCAGCTGAACCAGTCAAGATAAAATCATCTCGGGTGACAAATTTGACACTTGTTACCTAAACAAACAACGTTCAATATTCTCATTAGCAAATAATATTAATAATAAATAGCTCCA
>NW_019273216.1:505-760 GCF_002738345.1 Cucurbita maxima
TTGAATGACCACTCAGTGTAGATAAAATCTCCCCAGATGATCGACCAAAAAGAACAGCATTTGTGTCCAGCCCTCCAGTCGCAATGACATCCTAAAACCAGCAAAATGAAATTTCTTGACTGGGGAGCAAATTTAGGATTTAGTATTGACGAGGGCTATTGTTTTTCTAGAATACAATTGTTCAAAAAATCAAAAAGGAAAATCAACCTTTAACTCACCATCATGCAGACGCATAATCAATCATCATAACAAGAT
>NW_019273216.1:823-1150 GCF_002738345.1 Cucurbita maxima
ACATGATCCCCATGCTTAAAATCACATATGTTACTAGAATAGCTTATCATGATTAAATTAATGACTGCAAAATTATTGACAAAATTATCACTAACTTATTATGTCCACTTAACTTTAATGAGTTTCACTTTTCACCGAAAAGGAGAGAAAAAAAAAGGATGAATCATTCTAAATATTTGAACTATTCTTATTTTATGGCTTAAAAGTTCTAATTATTATAAGGGAAAAACGAAGCAAAAGGAATGAACTGTCACACAAATTTTTAATGCATGCATGTCCCATTCTTCATCCCAAAAAAGCCCATTGGTTAGATTGAATAAAATAGTT
>NW_019273216.1:1471-1837 GCF_002738345.1 Cucurbita maxima
ACCTGCCGCTTCTTCCTTTGTTGTGAAAGGGAAGCATTACAATCTGTGAGCTCAGAGATAACAGTGGCTGATATTCCTGGACGTAGTTTCTTCCCATCAGGACCCAATTCCTCATCCTCATTAACTGGCACAAAGAAAAATCAAGGCAAATCAGAACCAGAGAATTCATGAAATCCCGCTCATGGGATGATTGAAAAGACAAACCTCTTTTGCCATTAACATTGACAGCAGCATTGGACGATATTGAAGTTGATGACAAGGGCATCTGCCTCTCTGCCTGAGAAAGTAATGACCTAGCTTCATCCCGTTCCTTCTTAAGTCTTGCAATTACACGACAGGCTGCATCATGCTATAAGAAATAAAAGA
>NW_019273216.1:1960-2215 GCF_002738345.1 Cucurbita maxima
AAACCAAGTAGCAAAAATGTCCATGGTGATGAATTATGGAACAAAGATGAAATCAACAAAGAGGTATTACACATTGGTTACAATACCTAAGTTGAAATAACAGATACATTAGTTTTCTGCACACTTGAAAATCGGGACTTGATGAATTTTTACAAAAAGATTATATACCTGATATAAGGCATGACTAAGTTCCTGTCTGGCTGTATGCAACTGTTGCTCCAGTGCAAAATTGGACAGCACCAAAACATCCCATTC
>NW_019273216.1:2258-2624 GCF_002738345.1 Cucurbita maxima
GAAAACAGTATATGTAATAGCAGGATTAAAAAAAACACAGAGAAATAAGTATAACACAATTTTATGTTAGAACCAACAAATCAAATAGAAATAATAATTAATGAAATACATCCTAGAACTTAAAGCACAAGATAGCTTAAATTTCAACAGAGTTTCTAAAGAAGAATGCATATTAAACAACCTATATAATACATGAAAATAGCTTAGCAATCAAATTTCAACATGAACGCCTAAAAATGATGACACATAGGCTTAAAGAATGGCAATCGTCAAGTACACAATACCTAAGGATATAAGGCCATAACCTGCTAGAGATAAATTACTAGAAAATAAATATGATAAACATTCACTTTTTTCTCACTAAAT
>NW_019273216.1:2851-3289 GCF_002738345.1 Cucurbita maxima
TCCAGAATAATGATCAAAAGTACAACTAGACCATAATTTCATACATTCTGGAACATTCCAAGCATTCCAGGGATGCTAGCAGCTTGCCTGGGCTTGACTATCTGCAGAAAAAATAATGAGTTAAAGATGGAAACTAGAAAGAAAAAAAAAATACACTCAGATGGAAAATATATTAGGTTATCTGATGTCTCTAGCATTTTAACCCCTGCACTCTTTAGCTTCATCAAATAGAGTAAGGCATATTACAGACCACTCAACATACCAATTGGCCATTGTTTGTCCAAATCCACACCGACATGCAATATTCCACACACAAGTTTTACAGAGAAATGCAGAAGGGCCCAAAAATGTTAGGAATTGAACTAAATAAAATTAGAGATATTTCCTACCTTTCCAGTTTTAATTGGAACGATGTCATCAATGGAAAGAGGTTCGCCT
>NW_019273216.1:3486-3923 GCF_002738345.1 Cucurbita maxima
CAATAGAAAATGATACAACAATCACTACCCTTCCTCCTTCCCCTACTCCATCTTCACCTATCACTCTTATAAGATTTAATTCAAAGTCACTAAAAGATAAGTAATTATTAGTAACCACAACCCAAAACTAAAGTTATTATCTTTTAAAGTGAGGTGAGATATAATCTCTAAAATGTTGTCACTTGGTGTATCTGTTCTACCATTCTCAAATTGAAACCAGCCGACAGAATTTTCAGAGTAGAAACATACATCAAGTTATCAGAAAACTTAATTGGTTATAGACGATGATTCTAACAAAAACATGTCCTGTAAATAAGGCAGAGAAGGGAGAAACGTGGAACCATAAAAACGAGGCTAAACCAATGAGCTGCGAACCAAGGTAACAACGAAGAAACAAGGTCCTTCGTAATTCCTTAAAGACAAAGAAGTTCCAGTTG
>NW_019273216.1:4137-4392 GCF_002738345.1 Cucurbita maxima
CAGCTGCGATGAATGACCTCGGATGAAGTATCCTAATTCTTTAAAAAATAAATTACAAAAGAACAAACAGACCTTAACCCCCATAAATTCAGAAAATGTAGTTCCGCGAGCCAAAGACAGGCGAAAATCACGCATAAGAAACAGAAAGCCAAAGTGACAAGCTAAACCAGCCTCCCATTACGCAGAGTGAACTAAAAACAAAGTCAAAAAACCCTAAAAGGGAAAGGAGAAACGAGTTGAGTGGTAGGGAAAGAA
>NW_019273216.1:4402-6543 GCF_002738345.1 Cucurbita maxima
AACCCTAAAAGGGAAAGGAGAAACGAGTTGAGTGGTAGGGAAAGAAAAACAAGCCATACTAAAATGTGCCTCTCGATTAACCGCTTCTCGAAGAGTAATCCAGAATTCTTAGAGACAACTGGCTCTTCCGGAATCTCGCCGGAGACTGTAGAGCAAATCAAACATAACAATAACAGAGATCAGCACAAATTGAAGAAGCAAGACAATGAATTTGAGACAATGAAAAATTGGAGAACTTACTAGAGCAGTTCATTTTAGCGGAGAACTAGGGTTTATGAGTGTAGTAGCGGTGCAGTAGGATTTTCTCAGACGGCGGACGGCACTGCTGGACAGTCGGCAACCAGCAGCGCGAGAGGAAAGGGAGCGAAAGAGAGAGAGATCGGGAAAAAGAGGTACCGCTAGATGATACTAGGGATTTTCAAAAGCTTAGAATAAATGGGCCGGATTCCCTGAATATCTTGTCATTCGGCCCAAACCATGAACTAAAATCCATATTTAACGTTGACCCGGCCCAATTTAATTTTATCCATAAAATTTAATTTATTTGACTCAATTTAATGGATGCATATCAAAAAAAATTATTATCGAATTTATGTATTGTTTACCCGAATTAATTTTCAAAATCTAAATAGTTATTAAATCGGGATTATAATTAATTAAAAGGTCAAGCACTATTAGACTTGTTCAACACATATGAATGTGTTTATTCGAATTAATGAATAAATCAAACCGAACTCACGACGACAACATCTACCAGTTCAAAACAAAATCATAATCACGAAAATTAACCAAAATAGAAACAAATGATTCAATCTCAAATACCCAGATTTTAAATAACGAGTTTATGGAGATAAAAACTTAAACAAGAACCAAACGCTTCAATCTTAGATACCCAGGTCCCAAATAACGAGCTTGTGAAGACAAGAACTTAAACGAAAAACAAACGATTCAGCTTCAGATACCTAACCCCAATTAACTAAAGTGACTAAAATTTAGTTGAAAAAGACATGCATGAAAGAAGAAGTTAGGTATGGTTAGAAATGAAGGCAACCAAAAGAGGAAGACTTCGCTTCAAATTTTCAAACACATAGGCTTGATTGATGGCTACATGTTTATGTCTAATCCGACCCCAAACAACAAAACAAAAATTTTCCATGTCTCAACGCCCATCATCCAACCAAAAAAACTGTCTTACTCAACGAATCCGAACCGGCGGGTCGGGCCGGCTTTATGAAATAAATGCCCTTTTGACAACATTTCAAAAATTTAAATAAAATTTATTAATATAGATATAATTTTTTTAATTATAAGGTATAATTTATTACAAGTATAGACACGACTTTTAACGATATAAATATTTATTAAAAAAATAAATATTATGACTCGAGTCGAAATGTAGGTTTAGAAAAAATAAAGGTATTTCTAATTATATAAATCGATTTTATGAGTAGAATTTTCTCATTTTAACTGCAATAATATAATTTTGATATCAAACACTAATACACTTTTTCTATAAACAAAAAAACTAATTATAAATAATCACGAAACATATGGATAGTAAAAATTAGAGTTTAGCTTGTAGGAAGCCTCCCGTTTAAAGTGGGCCCCACTAATTAAATGTCCACACGTGCAACAATATATTATATCAATTTTTTTAATTCCGAAACATCCTCCAATTTCTATCAATTATAATGTCATTACATCACTATTTAATTTATGATTTAAAAATTGATAACAAAGTTATACAGCCAATTAAATGATGCGATCAGTACATTATTATAGCCCAATAAACAACTTTATTGCATAATTAGCTTATTTGAAAATAAATTAACGTTTATTTAAGTAACAAAAAATACACTAATTAAATCAATATTTTTAAGTTTATAAATAAAATTTTCTTTGATTTATTGTCTAATAAATCAAGATTTGAAAAAATATATATATTTGTTGGTGAAATTTGGCCAAAAATTTAAATATTAAAAAAAACAGATATAATAAAAATAAGGACAATTGAAAAAAAAAAAGTATTTGTATAAAAAGAAATATAATTATTGAAGATAATATTTAATTTAATGACGTTGAAAATTTAAATGTTAATTTTTTTAATTAAAAAAACCTACATATGCATAAATTATTGTTAT
>NW_019273217.1:0-6359 GCF_002738345.1 Cucurbita maxima
GAGTGAGTAGCATACCGAGAACGATTTCTAGAAGTTAAGGTCCTACACTCAAAGACGTTCCTCCAAAGCCAATTCCTTTAGCTTGAAGATAAGATATGGAAGAGGTTTAATAAAGAAATAGGGCCTTGAAATCCCTAGAATCGGCTACCCAATAAAAAATCCTTTCCTTTATCTCCAGCGATAAATCATATTTTGGATGAACTTTAGAAGCGAATATCTTAGGCTACGATCTACGAGAAGGTATCAAATCAATCCCTAGCCCTTCCTTGTAACACCCATCTTTAAGTTTCACGAAGACATCAAGGAGAGAAATGCTGTAAATGTGGCTGTCCAGGCCGAGTTTCAGATAGCGGCGAAGCGAAAAATGTGCATCTTCTTCATGTTCAGGGGAAGAAAATGATGATATGGCCAGTTAAACTAAACTATCCAAGTCAACTCAAAATTTGACCTTTTTTTGGGTTTTCTCAATTTTAACCCCATTCCAGACTGATTCTCATAAAAACATTATGGTTTCATAAACTAGACACAATAAGAAGTACGTGGAAGAAAATTTGAAGTAATTCAGATATTGGAAGCTCAAGAATAGAGATCCCAAACATCGGCGACGATGCAAGTAGCCACCTTGGTCTCTTTGTTAAGAAATACTTGTAGAAATAGCTTGGATTTTCATATGAACCCTAAACCAAGTATGAATTAAGGATATATGAAAAAAAAACCCAAAGAACCGTGAGTTAAGACCTTGAACCGATCAAATAGCTCGAGATTTAAGTAACGTTAAAATAACCCACAATAGTATGTTGAGGTTAGATATGAAATTTGGTGGTCATTGGATAAGGATAAGTAGGTAAACCAAGAAACTGTGTAAAATGACCAATATGCCCCTAAGGTAATTTACCTTCAGCTCATGATCTAGATGACCTTCAAATGCTATGAAATTCATCAGTAGATCTTATTTTATGAAATGTTATATGAATCCTTATCCCAAGAGGTTATATAAGGTAATGAAGTTTGGGAGTTATTGGAAAACTTTAGTTTGCAAAACCAAGATATGGGAGAAAATGCTATCCATATGACTTTTTCCATAAAGCACGATGTTTATAAGTTTTGAAGTCAATGTTGCCAATGTTTGCTGCACACAAAAAAAAAAAAAATAGGGATGTTAAATTTTTAAGTCACTTTTGGAAAGTATGATAGATAAATTGGGTAACAAATTATTGTTTTCAACTACATGTCATCCTCGGGCTCATGAGCAAACTGAGGTGGTTAATAAAATATTAGGAGCATTAGTTAGAGCTATTATTCATAAGAATATTAAGTTATAAATTGGGTAACAAATTATTGTTTTCAACTGCATGTCACCTTCAGATTAATGAGCAAACTTTGATGGTTAATAGAACATTAAAAGCATTGCTTAGGGCTATTATTTGTAAGAATATTAAGTCTTGGGGCGAATGTTTGCAACTCATTGTTCTCTTTTTGAAGTTGTTTATGGATTTAATCCACTTACATGTCTTGATTTGCTTTCTATTCATTCTAATATTTTTGTGAGTAAAGCAGCTACAAGTAAGGCAAATGGGATCAAAACATTGCATAAAGAGGGGAAGGAGACAATTGAGAAACAAAATTTCAATGTTGCTTCAAGAATTAACAAAGGACGGAATGAAATCATTTTTCAACCCGGTAGCTGGGTTTGGATACATTTTTGCAAGGAGTGAGTCTCATCTCAAAGGAAGACAAAGTTACATCCAAGAGGGGATGACCCTTATCAAGTTCTTGAAAGAATTAATAACAATGCATATAAAATGATCTTCCATGAGAATTTTCAGCACATCCTACTTTCAATGTTGCTGATTTGAGTCTTATTGATGTAGGTGATGATTTTCTGATTCGAGGAAGAATCTTTTTGAAGAGGGGAAAGATGATAAGGATCACGTTGTTCCAAATGTTCCAACTAGACCTATTACACGATCCAAGGCCAAGAAGATTCAACAAGCATTCATTTTTCATCTACAAAATTGGATAGGCTCAGTTTAACTATTATTTTATGTGTTACCAGCTTATTAGATGGAGAAAGAACCATTTGAAGCTTCAGAAGTGAATATTTACACGGTTGAAGGAGCATATGAAGTTGCAAGCATCATTACATGAGTTGTTAGAAAACTTTATTTATTTTTAATTTCATAAAGTTTGTAATGGTAGAATTGTCAAATTGACTTCGTCTTTTGTGGAGATTCAAGAAGATCGAGATTAAATCCCGGCCACTAACTTCTTTTGTGGGGAGACTGTAAATACCCACAAATTATTATGTAAAAATTTGATTTGTGATGAATGAAATTGATCTCTCAAGTTGAGAAGTTCCCCTTCAAAATTTGACCACCATCTATGTCATTTATAAGTTTCATGCCATTATTGTGGTCGAATTGCATGTGAGTCATTTAGTCAAGCTTGATATTGTGTGGTTGAGGGAATGTATTAAGCACATGAATTTATTAATAACGGTGAACTTTTGTATAAAACGAAGTAAATACAAATGGAGTAACGTGAGATTGAAGTAAACATAGTAATAAAAAGAAACTACATAAACTTAAAGGAAGTTAATCCCATATCCATCTAGGTTTGGAAAACTAAAATAAAGAAAAAAAAATAAATAAAAATATTTTTCAAAAACTTAGTTTGGAGTGAAATTTTGCTGAAAATTCAAATGTTTTTTTTTAATAAAAGGATAAAATACATAATTTAAAAAAAAAAACAAAATAATTATCAAAGGGGCCTAATTTTTAACATATCTATCCCAATGAAGTGCATGGACTCTAGTGGCAATGTTGTTTCAACTGTGTGATAGACCATGTGAAGTTAACATGACAATAATAATAGGTTCTAAAGCACAATAATATGTGGATAAATTTCATATATTGAGGTGCGGAAAACATATATACACGGAAAACTAAAAATGATAGATCCACTATAAGAGCATTTGGTCTAGTGGTATGATTTTTTTTTTTTTTACAAATTAGGTGGAATGAACAAACAAAAATAATAAGTTTAAAATTACCCAACAAATATCAATTTTCAAATGGAATGGAGACATAAGACTATTCGAATAAAAGAAAAGCACAAAAGAAAAATATTAAATACATTTTCAACTAATGCATTTGGTTGAGAGATATTATGGTCAATATAAGAAAAATATAGCATTAACTAATTTTCATGGATACATATGGTTTATCTAAAAGTAGCAAACATGTGGTTTGTCTATACTCATGTGGTTTATCTAAAAGTAGCAAACATGTGGTTTATCTAAAAGTAGCAAACATTTTCAACTAATTTTCATGGATACTAATTTTCATGGATACATTTTCAACTAATACATATGGTTTGTCTATACTCAAATTCGATATTTTTAGTTAATCGTTTGTCTATTTTTAGTTAATCGTTTGTCCATACTAAAGTGACTGTTCTTATTATTATCAAACCAATAACAATTCATACGAGATAAATCTACCAATTGATAATTAGGCCAGAGAAAGAACTTGAATTCATTTTTATATCTATCAACATGTTTGCTACTTTTATCTAAAACTTGATCACGAGTTTTTCTTATTTGCATTCTAAAATTATGTATTTCTATGGATATCATTTCTATTTCTAGAATTGAAACACATTAGAATTCTGAACTCTCACAGACTTTTGGGTGATAGGAAATTTTCCCGAAGTAAATCATAATGATTTTTGGTTCTAGAGACAATATACATTGATATTGTTTTTTCTTTCTACTATATTTAAGTCAAATCATTCCAGAGTTTTTTTCTTGGCTAGTATTACACGAGATTTTTTTTTTCTTTTCAATTACTTTCTTTTTTATTTTTACTAATAATGGAATTTTCTTTTTTATTCAAATTTAAAAGAAAGAATTTGATCGGTAGGATCCATGGATTACTCTAAACCAAAGTTCTAGATTAATATAGAGCAACTTAGTATTTCTTCCTTAGTTCTCATCCAATCAAAAAAATTTATGTTTTTATTGTTCAATGGGTTGAATTCTTAATTTATTGTGAGATAATTAAAATTTTCCTTATAAATTTTTTCAATGAGTTCAAAATTATTACCCTAGGTTTAGTATTTTGATGAGAGATTGCTCTTTCTTATTCTTAATCAAATTTTTGAGTGGGCTTGACTTAGTTGATACATGATTTAGTCTTTCATTTTCTTTTAGTTTGTTTGAAAAAACACATCGATCAATTCCGATTCTCTCTTTTTCTATTTATTGTTTTTCGATTGAGATGTATGGATCCATGGGCCTATGTGTCTGCATAGAACTTGAACATGGATTAATGAAAATGTGCAAAAGCTAATTTAGTTCGTTGACTTGGTTGAGTTTCAAGACATACATCAAGCAAGAACCAATAATTTTATCTCTATTAAACAGACATTTCAAGTCAATTGAACCTGATTACGTATTACAACTTAAATAAACTTAACATGATATGATATGAACTTTATTTATGTCAATATTTCTTAACAATATTAATTGAAATACATCCAAATGATTTGAGAACAAATTCTAAAAACACAAGGATAAATTTCAAACCTTAAGGTGCATAAAGCACATGGACTAGCAACGAAAAACGATAGATTAGTAAGAAAGACATTTGGTCAAATAATATGATTCTCAATTCCTGTGTAAGAGGTCATGAATTCCATAATCAGAATGCCCCACAAGCTCTATCAAATGGTTTTGTGTGTTGTAAAAACAATAGTAAAAAAACTTAACATGATAACTGCAAATAAATGATCTCCAAAGAAAACAAAAGTATTTTTAGTGGTAGAATTATGTTCCTTAGACTTTATTGCCCTAGTATACCAAGTAATGGGAAAGTATATATGGGATGCCTTAAAGAAAGTAATCTAGTATGTTTTTATATTTAGAATTAACTTTATTGCCCTAGTATACCAGGTCTGCTACTCGAGACACATTACAAAATAGAAAAAGTAGTATAATATATTAAAAAGATAATGTTTCTAAATATTTGAGTTCATAATTATACAAATATTGATAAGTTAAGGAATCACTATAAGGAGAGTAAGATTCAGATTACTTTGTTGATCGAATATCTCAAGGCAAGAACATTGTTTGAGATTCGAATCACTCCACAAGCAAGATCGATCATGTCTAGCTTGAATGATTCTTGTTGATCAAATATCTCAACACAAAAACACTTGTTTGAGATTCGAATCACTCCACAAGAAATATTGATCATGTCGAGCTTGAATGATTCTACATGCAACCTAAACTACATATAATTGCAAAGAAACTTAGCCATTGGCTAAAGAAAAGCACAAATGCTCCTTTTACTATATTTTCCAAGTCTCCCTATAAATACAACATACATGGCTTTATATAGTCTCAAAATGAAACTATTAAAGGCATTCCAAGAGTGGTAACATTCATACTTTATGACTAAAATTAACTATTATGTAATTGTAACCGAAAGTAAATAAAAAGTCTTAAAATACATTAATGAAATACAATAACTCTAAATTACTCTAAAATGTAATCCACCAAAATTTATAACATGAAACTTCATTCTTCTTCAATGTGCCATTAATTGAAATATTTTTTGATAATTTCAACAATATTTTCTTCATATCTTCATTGAAGAATATTGTATGATTGATGTCTGTTGGTCCATATCAAATATTATCATAATAAGGTCAATGAGGGGAATACACCAATTGTTGGGCAACAAAGTCAACACAAAGAAATTAGAAAAGAAATATGAAAACTTGAGTTGTGAAAAGGTGTAAATTGGAAAGAATCTTAGTGCCCGAGGATTATGTAGTGTTATGAAAACTAGCTAGATTGAATCTTCAAAGATTAATGTAAATTTTGTGAAAATTTAGAGGAATCTTTTTAGTATGTTTGCAATAGCTTAGTCATACAGCAACAACGTAATGCTTCAAATACTCTTCCTTAGATTAAATACTAATGGTTCGTGAGGTCAGAAGTCTTTCTTTAATGTTAAGGATATTTAGTCCTAAAGTATAACTTACCATATATATCATATTTGATCTTTTATTATAGGATATTTGTCTTCTATCACAGCTCTTTTTCATTTATTGTTATTCCTCTATCTTTTATAATTTATTTGATTATTTGAGAACTTCATTTATGTCGAGTGGTTTTAGCAAATACATGAGATTATAATGATGTTGTTAATATAACACATGTGGAAGCAATTTGGATCTTAGGCACTTTTAGAAAATCAATTATAGTAAATAACTAGCATGTTCATGAGTATTAAAACTAAATGAGTTTGAATACTAACCTTTTGTAGTTCAAATTCCTTTTTCCTCACAAA
>NW_019273218.1:0-2952 GCF_002738345.1 Cucurbita maxima
ATTTTTCTACACTCCGTTTCTTCGACGTTCTATTCTAAATCATCAAGACTAAACTAAACATTCCCAACAGAAGTTTCGAGAAACGTCGACCGTGACACTGTTTTTTTAGCACGTACGTCTAACTAACTAGGTTAGGGAATCGATTTACAGCACTCTTTTACTGTTTTATGCACTCCATTTCTTCAAAATTCTATTTTTAAATCATTATTCCCGATCACTCCGAGCAGGAATTTCGAAAAACGCCGACCGCTACTCAGTATTTTTATCACGTGGTTCAAACGTCCAGGATTAGAGTACACAAATTAGGGTTTCGATTTTAAGCATTATTTTTCTACACTCCGTTTCTTCGACATCCTATTCTAAATCATCAAGACTAAACTAAACATTCCCAACAGAAGTTTCGAGAAACGTCGACCGTGACACGGTTTTTTTTAGCACGTACGTCTAACTAACCAGGTTAGGGAATCGATTTACAGCACTCTTTTACTGTTTTATGCACTCCATTTCTTCAAAATTCTATTTTTAAATTATTATTCCCGAACACTCCGAGCAGGAATTCCGAAAAACGCCGACCGCTACTCAGTTTTTTTATCACGTGGTTCAAACGTCCACGATTAGGGTACACAAATTAGGGTTTCGATTTTAAGCACTATTTTTCTACACTCCGTTTCTTCGACATCCTATTCTAAATCATCAAGACTAAACTAAACATTCCCAACAGAAGTTTCGAGAAACGTCGACCGTGACACGGTTTTTTTAGCACGTACGTCTAACTAACCAGGTTAGGGAATCGATTTACAGCACTCTTTTACTGTTTTATGCACTCCATTTCTTCAAAATTCTATTTTTAAATCATTATTCCCGATCACTCCGAGCAGGAATTTCGAAAAACGCCGACCGCTACTCAGTTTTTTTATCACGTGGTTCAAACGTCGAGGATTAGGGATCACAAATTAGGGTTTCAATTTTAAGCACTATTTTTCTACACTCCGTTTCTTCGACATTCTATTATAAATCATCTAGACTAAACTAAACATTCCCACCAAAAGTTTCGAGAAACGTCGACCGTGAAACGGTTTTTTTAGCACGTACGTCTAACTAACCAGGTTAGGGAATCGATTTACAGCACTCTTTTACAGTTTTATGCACACCATTTCTTCAAAATTCTATTTTTAAATCATTATTCCCGATCACTCCGAGCAGGAATTTCAAAAAACGCCGACCGCTACTCAGTTTTTTTATCACGTGGTTCAAACGTCCAGGATTAGGGTTCACAAATTAGGGTTTCGATTTTAAGCACTATTTTTCTACACTCCGTTTCTTCGACATCCTATTCTAAATCATCAAGACTAAACTAAACATTCCCAACAGAAGTTTCGAGAAACGTCGACCGTGACACGGTTTTTTTAGCACGTACGTCTAACTAACCAGGTTAGGGAATCGATTTACATTACTCTTTTACTGTTTTATGCACTCCATTTCTTCAAAATTCTATTTTTAAATCATTATTCCCGATCACTTCGAGCAGGAATTCCGAAAAACGCCGACCGCTACTCAGTTTTTTTATCACGTGGTTCAAACGTCCAGGATTAGAGTACACAAATTAGGGTTTCGATTTTAAGCATTATTTTTCTACACTCCGTTTCTTCGACGTTCTATTCTAAATCATCAAGACTAAACTAAACATTCCCAACAGAAGTTTCGAGAAACGTCGACCGTGACACTGTTTTTTTAGCACGTACGTCTAACTAACCAGGTTAGGGAATCGATTTACAGCACTCTTTTACTGTTTTATGCACTCCATTTCTTCAAAATTCTATTTTTAAATCATTATTCCCGATCACTCCGAGCAGGAATTTCGAAAAACGCCGACCGCTACTCAGTATTTTTATCACGTGGTTCAAACGTCCAAGATTAGAGTACACAAATTAGGGTTTCGATTTTAAGCATTATTTTTCTACACTCCGTTTCTTCGACATCCTATTCTAAATCATCAAGACTAAACTAAACATTCCCAACAGAAGTTTCGAGAAACGTCGACCGTGACACGGTTTTTTTAGCACGTACGTCTAACTAACCAGGTTAGGGAATCGATTTACAGCACTCTTTTACAGTTTTATGCACTCCATTTCTTCAAAATTCTATTTTTAAATCATTATTCCCGATCACTCCGAGCAGGAATTTCGAAAAACGCCGACCGCTACTCAGTTTTTTTATCACGTGGTTCAAACGTCCAGGATTAGGGTTCACAAATTAGGGTTTCGATTTTAAGCGCTATTTTTCTACACTCCGTTTCTTCGACATCCTATTCTAAATAATCAAGACTAAACTAAACATTCCTAACAGAAGTTTCGAGAAACGTCGACCGTGACACGGTTTTTTTTAGCACGTACGTCTAACTAACCAGGTTAGGGAATCGATTTACAGCACTCTTTTACAGTTTTATGCACTCCATTTCTTCAAAATTCTATTTTTAAATCATTATTCCCGATCACTCCGAGCAGGAATTTCAAAAAACGCCGACCGCTACTCAGTTTTTTTATCACGTGGTTCAAACGTCCAGGATTAGGGTTCACAAATTAGGGTTTCGATTTTAAGCGCTAGTTTTCTACACTCCGTTTCTTCGACATCCTATTCTAAATCATCAAGACTAAACTAAACATTCCCAACAGAAGTTTCGAGAAACGTCGACCGTGACACGGTTTTTTTAGCACGTACGTCTAACTAACCTCCCAACAGAAGTTTCGAGAAACGTCGACCGTGACACGGTTTTTTTAGCACGTACGTCTAACTAACCTGGTTAGGGAATCGATTTACAGCACTCTTTTACTGTTTTATGCACTTCATTTCTTCAAAATTCTATTTTTAAATCATTATTCCCGATCACTCCGAGCAGGAATTTCAAAAAACGCCGACCGCTACTCAGTTTTTTTATCACGTGGTTCAAACGTC
>NW_019273218.1:3502-6424 GCF_002738345.1 Cucurbita maxima
AAGTTTCGAGAAACGTCGACCGTGACACGGTTTTTTTAGCACGTACGTCTAACTAACCAGGTTAGGGAATCGATTTACAGCACTCTTTTACTGTTTTATGCACTCCATTTCTTCAAAATTCTATTTTTTAATCATTATTCCCGATCACTCCGAGCAGGCATTTCGAAAAACGCCGACCGCTACTCAGTTTTTTTATCACGTGGTTCAAACGTCGAGGATTAGGGTTCACAAATTAGGGTTTCAATTTTAAGCACTATTTTTCTACACTCCGTTTCTTCGACGTTCTATTCTAAATCATCAAGACTAAACTAAACATTCCCAACAGAAGTTTCGAGAAACGTCGACCGTGACACGGTTTTTTTAGCACGTACGTCTAACTAACCAGGTTAGGGAATCGATTTACAGCACTCTTTTACAGTTTTATGCACTCCATTTCTTCAAAATTCTATTTTTTAATCATTATTCCCGATCACTCCGAGCAGGCATTTCGAAAAACGCCGACCGCTACTCAGTTTTTTTATCACGTGGTTCAAACGTCGAGGATTAGGGTTCACAAATTAGGGTTTCAATTTTAAGAACTATTTTTCTACACTCCGTTTCTTCGACATTCTATTCTAAATCATCAAGACTAAACTAAACATTCCCAACAAAAGTTTCGAGAAACGTCGACCGTGACACAGTTTTTTTAGCACGTACTTCTAACTAACCAGGTTAGGGAATCGATTTAAAGCACTCTTTTACTGTTTTATGCACTCCATTTCTTCAAAATTCTATTCTAAATCATTATTCCCGATCACTCCGAGCAGGAATTTCGAAAAACGCCGACCGCTACTCAGTTTTTTTATCACGTGGTTCAAACGTCCAGGATTAGGGTACACAAATTAGGGTTTCGATTTTAAGCACTATTTTTCTACACTCCGTTTCTTCGACATTCTATTCTAAATCATCAAGACTAAACTAAACATTCCCACCAAAAGTTTCGAGAAACGTCGACCGTGAAACGGTTTTTTTAGCACGTACGTCTAACTAACCAGGTTAGGGAATCGATTTACAGCACTCTTTTACAGTTTTATGCACTNCACGTACGTCTAACTAACCAGGTTAGGGAATCGATTTACAACACTCTTTTACTGTTTTATGCACTCCATTTCTTCAAAATTCTATTTTTAAATCATTATTCCCGATCACTCCGAGCAGGAATTTCGATAAACGCCGACCGCTACTCAGTATTTTTATCACGTGGTTCAAACGTCAGGGATTAGGGTACACAAATTTGGGTTTCGATTTTAGGCACTATTTTTCTACACTCCGTTTCTTCGACATCCTATTCTAAANTTAGGGTTCACAAATTAGGGTTTCGATTTTAAGCGCTATTTTTCTACACTCCGTTTCTTCGACATCCTATTCTAAATCATCAAGACTAAACTAAACATTCCCACCAAAAGTTTCGAGAAACGTCGACCGTGAAACGGTTTTTTTAGCACGTACGTCTAACTAACCAGGTTAGGGAATCGATTTACAGCACTCTTTTACTGTTTTATGCACTCCATTTCTTCAAAATTCTATTTTTAAATCATTATTCCCGATCACTCCGAGCAGGAATTTTGGAAAACGCCGACCGCTACTAAGTTTTTTTTATCACGTGGTTCAAACGTCCAGGATTAGGGTTCACAAATTAGGGTTTCGAATTNATTTCTTCAAAATTCTATTTTTAAATCATTATTCCCGATCACTCCGAGCAGGAATTTCAAAAAACGCCGACCGCTACTCAGTTTTTTTATCACGTGGTTCAAACGTCCAGGATTAGGGTTCACAAATAAGGGTTTCAATTTTAAGCACTATTTTTCTACACTCCGTTTCTTCGACATCCTATTCTAAATCATCAAGACTAAACTAAACATTCCCAACAGAAGTTTCGAGAAACGTCAACCGTGACACGGTTTTTTTTAGCACGTACGTCTAACTAACCAGGTTAGGGAATCGATTTACAGCACTCTTTTACTGTTTTATGCACTCCATTTCTTCAAAATTCTATTTTTAAATCATTATTCCCGATCACTCCGAGCAGGAATTCCGAAAAACGCCGACCGCTACTCAGTTTTTTTATCACGTGGTTCAAACGTCCACAATTAGGGTACACAAATTAGGGTTTCGATTTTAAGCACTATTTTTCTACACTCCGTTTCTTCGACATCCTATTCTAAATCATCAAGACTAAACTAAACATTCCCAACAGAAGTTTCGAGAAACGTCGACCGTGACACGGTTTTTTTAGCACGTACGTCTAACTAACCAGGTTAGGGAATCGATTTACAGCACTCTTTTACTGTTTTATGCACTCCATTTCTTCAAAATTCTATTTTTAAATCATTATTCCCGATCACTCCGAGCAGGAATTTCGAAAAACGCCGACCGCTACTCAGTTTTTTTATCACGTGGTTCAAACGTCGAGGATTAGGGTTCACAAATTAGGGTTTCAATTTTAAGCACTATTTTTCTACACTCCGTTTCTTCAACATCCTATTCTAAATCATCAAGACTAAACTAAACATTCCCACCAAAAGTTTCGAGAAACGTCGACCGTGAAACGGTTTTTTTAGCACGTACGTCTAACTAACCAGGTTAGGGAATCGATTTACAGCACTCTTTTAAAGTTTTATGCACTCCATTTCTTCAAAATTCTATTTTTAAATCATTATTCCCGATCACTCCGAGCAGGAGTTTTATGCACTCCATTTCTTCAAAATTCTATTTTTAAATCATTATTCCCGATCACTCCGAGCAGGAATTTCAACAAACGCCGACCGCTACTCAGTTTTTTTATCACGTGGTTCAAACGTCCAGGATTAGGGTTCACAAATTAGGGTTTCGATTTTAAGCGCTATTTTTCTACACTCCGTTTCTTCGACATCCTATTCTAAA
>NW_019273219.1:0-4382 GCF_002738345.1 Cucurbita maxima
TTCGAAGAAACGGAGTGCATAAAACAGTAAAAGTGTGCTTCAAATCGAACCCTACTTCGAAAACCCAAATCTGGGACGTTTGAAGTACGTGCTAAAAAAACCGAGTCACGCTCGACATTTTTTGGAAGTTTTGGGGGGAATGATTAGGCTTGATGATTTAGAATAGAATTTCGAAGAAACGGAGTGCATAAATTAGTAAAAGATTGCTTCAAATCGAACCCTACTTCGGAAACCCAAATCTGGGACCGGAGTGCATAAATTAGTAAAAGATTGCTTCAAATCGAACCCTACTTCGGAAACCCAAATCTGGGACGTATAAAGTACGTGCTAAAAAAACCGATTACCGGTCGAAGTTTTTTGGAAGTTTTGTGGGGAATGATTCAACCTGATGATTTAGAATAGAATTTCGAAGAAACGTAGTGCATAAAACAGTAAAAGATTGCTTCAAATCGAACCATACTTCGGAAACCGAAATTTGGGACGTTTGAAGTACGTGCTAAAAAAACCGAGTCACGGTCGAAGTTTTTTGGAAGTTTTGTGAGGAATGATTAGGCTTGATGATTTAGAATAGAAATTCGAAGAAACGGAGTGCATAAAACAGTAAAAGTGTGCTTCAAATCGAACCCTACTTCGGAAACCCAAATCTGGGACGTTTGAAGTACGTGCTAAAAAAACCGAGTCACGCTCATCATTTTTTGGAAGTTTTGGGGGCAATGATTAGGCTTGATGATTTAGAATAGAATTTCTAAGAAACGGAGTGCATAAATTAGTAAAAGATTGCTTCAAATCGAACCCTACTTTGGAAACCCAAATCTGGGACGTATAAAGTACGTGCTAAAAAAACCGATTACCGGTGAAGTTTTTTGGAAGTTTTNAAGTACGTGCTAAAAAAACCGAGTCACGGTCGACGTTTTTTTAAAGTTTTGTGGGGAATGATTCGGCCTGATGATTTAGAATAAAATTTCGAAGAAACGGAGTGCATAAAACAGTAAAAGTGTGCTTCAAATCGAACCCTACTTCGGAAACNTTCGGAAACCCAAATTTGGAACGTTTGAAGTACGTGCTAAAAGAACCGATTGACGGTCGAAGTTTTTGGGAAGTTATTGGAGGGAATGATTAGGCTTGATGATTTAAAATAGAATTTCGAAGAAACGGAGTGCATAAAACAGTAAAAGTGTGCTTCAAATCGAACCCTACTTCGGAAACCCAAATCTGGGACGTTTGAAGTACGTGCTAAAAAAACCGATTGACGGTCGAAGTTTTTGGGAAGTTATTGGGGGGAATGATTAGGCTTGATGATTTAGAATAGAATTTCGAAGAAACGGAGTGCATAAAACAGTAAAAGTGTGCTTCAAATCGAACCCTACTTCGCAAACCCAAATCTGGGACGTTTGAAGTACGTGCTAAAAAAACCGAGTCACGGTCGAAGTTTTTTGGAAGTTTTGTGAGGAATGATTAGGCTTGATGATTTCGAATAGAATTTTGAAGAAACAGAGTGCATAAAACAGTAAAAGTGTGCTTCAAATCGAACCCTACTTCGGAAACCCAAATCTGGGACGTTTGAAGTACGTGCTAAAAGAACCGATTGACGGTCGACATTTTTTGGAAGTTTTGTGGGGAATGATTAGGCTTGATGATTAAGAATAGAATTTCGAAGAAACAGAGTGCATAAAACAGTAATAGTGTGCTTCAAATCGAACCCTACTTCGGAAACCCAAATCTGGGACGTTTGAAGTACGTGCTAAAAAAACCGAGTCACGGTGGACGTTTTGTTGTAAGTTTTGGGGGGGAATGATTATACTTGATGATTTAGAATAGAATTTTGAAGAAACGAAGTGCATAAAACAGTAAAAGATTGCTTCAAATCGAACCCTACTTCGGAAACCCAAATCTGGGACGGTTGAAGTACGTGCTAAAAAACCCGATTACCGGTCGAAGTTTTTTGAAAGTTTTTGGGGGAATGATTAGGCTTGATGATTAAGAATAGAATTTCAAAGAAACGGAGTGCATAAAACAGTAAAAGTGTGCTTCCAATTGCACCGTACTTCGGAAACCCAAATCTGGAACATTTGAAGTACGTGCTAAAAAACCGAGTCACGGTCAAAGTTTTTTGGAAGGTTTGGGGGGAATGATTAGGCTTGATGATTTAGAATAGAATTTCGAAGAAACGGAGTGCATAAAACAGTAAAAGTGTGCTTCAAATCGAACCCTACTTCGGAAACCCAAATCTGGGACGTTTGAAGTACGTGCTAAAAAAACCGATTGACGGTCGAAGTTTTTTGGAAGTTTTAGGGGGAATGATTAGGCTTGATGATTTAGAATAGAATTTCGAAGAAACGGAGTGCATAAAACAGTAAAAGATTGCTTCAAATCAAACCCTACTTTGGAAACCCAAATCTGGGACGTTTGAAGTACGTGCTAAAAAAACCGATTGACGGTCGAAGTTTTTTGGAAGTTTTGTGGGGAATGATTCAGCCTGATGATTTAGAATAGAATTTCGAAGAAACGGAGTGCATAAAACAGTAAAAGTGTGCTGCAAATCGAACCCTACTTCGGAAACCCAAATCTGGGACGTTTGAAGTACGTGCTAAAAGAACCGATTGCCGGTCGACATTTCTTGGAAGTTTTGTGTGGAATGATTAGGCTTGATGATTAAGAATAGAATTTTGAAGAAACGGAGTGCATAAAACAGTAATAGTGTGCTTCAAATCGAACCCTACTTCGGAAACCCAAATCTGGGACGTTTGAAGTTAAAACAGTAATAGTGTGCTTCAAATCGAACCCTACTTCGGAAACCCAAATCTGGGACGTTTGAAGTTCGTGCTAAAAAACCGAGTCACGGTCAAAGGTTTTTGGAAGGTTTGGGGGGAATGATTAGGCTTGATGATTTAAAATAGAATTTCGAAGAAACGGAGTGCATAAAACAGTAAAAGAGGAATGATTAGGCTTGATGATTTAAAATAGAATTTCGAAGAAACGGAGTGCATAAAACAGTAAAAGATTGCTTCAAATCGATGATGATTTAAAATAGAATTTCGAAGAAACGGAGTGCATAAAACAGTAAAAGATTGCTTCAAATCGATCCCTACTTCGGAAACCCAAATCTGGGACGTTTGAAGTACGTGCTAAAAAAACCGAGTCACGGTCGAAGTTTTTTATGAAATTTTGTGAGGAATGATTAGGCTTGATGATTTAGAATAGAATTTCGAAGAAACAGAGTGCATAAAACAGTAAAAGTGTGCTTCAAATCGAACCCTACTTCGGAAACCCAAATCTGGGACGTTTGAAGTACGTGCTAAAAAAACCGAGTCACGGTCGACGTTTTTTGGAAGTTTTGTGGGGAATGATTAGGCTTGATGATTTAGAATAGAATTTCGAAGAAACGGAGTGCATAAAACAGTAAAAGTGTGCTTCAAATCGAACCCTACTTCGGAAACCCAAATCTGGGACGTTTGAAGTACGTGCTAAAAAAACCGAGTCACGGTCGACGTTTTTTGGAAGTTTTGGGGGGAATGATTAGGCTCGATGATTTAGAATAGAATTTCGAAGAAACGGAGTGCATAAAACAGTAAAAGTGTGCTTCAAATCGAACCCTACTTCGGAAACCCAAATTTGGGACGTTTGAAGTACGTGCTAAAAAAACCGAGTCAACGAAGTTTTTTGGAAGTTTTGTGAGGAATGATTAGGCTTGATGATTTAGAATAGAATTTCGAAGAAACGGAGTGCATAAATTAGTAAAAGTGTGCTTCAAATCGAACCCTACTTCAGAAACCCAAATCTGGGACGTTTGAAGTACGTGTTAAAAAAACCGATTGACGGTCGAAGTTTTTTGGATGTTTTGGGGGGAATGATTAGGCTTGATGATTTAGAATAGAATTTCGAAGAAACGGAGTGCATAAATTAGTAAAAGATTGCTTCAAATCGAACCCTACTTCGGAAACCCAAATCTGGAACGGTTGAAGTACGTGCTAAAAAAACCGAGTCACGGTCGACGTTTTTTTAAAGTTTTGTGAGGAATGATTCGGCCTGATGATTTAGAATAAAATTTCGAAGAAACGGAGTGCATAAAACAGTAAAAGTGTGCTTCAAATCGAACCCTACTTCGGAAACCCAAATCTGGGACGTTTGAAGTACGTGCTAAAAAAACCGAGTCACGGTCGAAGTTTTTTGGAAGTTTTGTGAGGAATGATTAGGCTTGATGATTTAGAATAGAATTTCGAAGAAACGGAGTGCATAAAACAGTAAAAGTGTGCTGCAAATCGAACCCTACTTCGGAAACCAAAATCTGGGACGTTTGAAGTACGTGCTAAAAAAACCGAGTCACGGTCGAAGTTTTTTGGATGTTTTGTGAGGAATGATTAGGCTTGATGATTTAGAATAGA
>NW_019273219.1:4498-6414 GCF_002738345.1 Cucurbita maxima
TTTGGGGGGAATGATTAGGCTTGATGATTTAGAATAGAATTTCGAAGAAACGGAGTGCATAAATTAGTAAAAGATTGCTTCAAATCGAACCCTACTTCGGAAACCCAAATCTGGGACATATCAAGTAAGTGCTAAAAAAACCGATTACCGGTCGAAGTTTTTTGGAAGTTTTGTGGGGAATGATTCAGCCTGATGATTTAGAATAGAATTTCGAAGAAACGGAGTGCATAAAACAGTAAAAGTGTGCTTCAAATCGAACCCTACTTCGGAAACCAAAATTTGGGACGTTTGAAGTACGTGCTAAAAAAACCGAGTCACGGTCGAAGTTTTTTGGAAGTTTTGTGAGGAATGATTAGGCTTGATGATTTAGAATAGAAATTCGAAGAAACGGAGTGCATAAAACAGTAAAAGTGTGCTTCAAATCGAACCCTACTTCGGAAACCCAAATCTGGGACGTTTGAAGTACGTGTTAAAAAAACCGATTGGCGGTCGAAGTTTTTTGGATGTTTTGGGGGGAATGATTAGGCTTGATGATTTAGAATAGAATTTCGAAGAAACGGAGTGCATAAATTAGTAAAAGATTGCTTCAAATCGAACCCTACTTCGGAAACCCAAATCTGAAACGTATCAAGTACGTGCTAAAAAAACCGATTACCGGTCGAAGTTTTTTGGAAGTTTTGTGGGGAATGATTCAGCCTGATGATTTAGAATAGAATTTCGAAGAAACGAAGTGCATAAATCAGTAAAAGTGTGCTGCAAATCGAACCCTACTTCGGAAACCCAAATCTGAAACGTATCAAGTACGTGCTAAAAAAACCGATTACCGGTCGAAGTTTTTTGGAAGTTTTGTGGGGAATGATTAGGCTTGATGATTTAGAATAGAATTTCGAAGAAACGGAGTGCATAAAACAGTAAAAGATTGCATCAAATCGAACCCTACTTCGGAAACCCAAATCTGGGACGTTTGAAGTACGTGCTAAAAAAACCGAGTCACGGTCGACATTTTTTGGAAGTTTTGTGAGGAATGATTAGGCTTGATGATTTAGAATAGAATTTCGAAGAAACAGAGTGCATAAAACAGTAAAAGATTGCTTTAAATCGAACCCTACTTCGGAAACCCAAATCTGGGACGTTTGAAGTACGTGCTAAAAAAACCGAGTCACGCTCGAAGTTTTTT
The DNA here is from genome assembly GCF_002738345.1 of Cucurbita maxima. Classification (NCBI taxonomy): domain Eukaryota; kingdom Viridiplantae; phylum Streptophyta; class Magnoliopsida; order Cucurbitales; family Cucurbitaceae; genus Cucurbita; species Cucurbita maxima. The sequence goes on from NW_019273219.1 coordinate 5,676, forward strand.
GGAAGTTTTGTGAGGAATGATTAGGCTTGATGATTTAGAATAGAAATTCGAAGAAACGGAGTGCATAAAACAGTAAAAGTGTGCTTCAAATCGAACCCTACTTCGGAAACCCAAATCTGGGACGTTTGAAGTACGTGCTAAAAAAACCGAGTCACGGTCGAAGTTTTTTGGAAGTTTTGTGAGGAATGATTAAACTTGATGATTTAGAATAGAATTTCGAAGAAACGGAGTGCATAAAACAGTAAAAGTGTGCTGCAAATCGAACCCTACTTCGGAAACCCAAATCTGGGACGTTTGAAGTACGTGCTAAAAAAACCGAGTCACGGTCGAAGTTTTTTGGAAGTTTTGTGAGGAATGATTAGGTTTGATGATTTAGAATAGAAATTCGAAGAAACGGAGTGCATAAAACAGTAAAAGTGTGCTTCAAATCGAACCCTACTTCGGAAACCCAAATCTGGGACGTTTGAAGTACGTGTTAAAAAAATCGATTGACGGTCGAAGTTTTTTGGATGTTTTGGGGGGAATGATTAGGCTTGATGATTTAGAATAGAATTTCGAAGAAACGGAGTGCATAAATTAGTAAAAGATTGCTTCAAATCGAACCCTACTTCAGAAACCCAAATCTGGGACATATCAAGTACGTGCTAAAAAAACCGATTACCGGTCGAAGTTTTTTGGAAGTTTTGTGGGGAATGATTCAGCCTGATGATTTAGAATAGAATTTCGAAGAAACGGAGTG
>NW_019273220.1:0-6299 GCF_002738345.1 Cucurbita maxima
CTAAAAAATAAGAGCAGTGCATGTCTTGAGTATTTTAAGAAATACTCATTAAATAATTCCACTACTTCTCTACTCACGCAAACACATGAAATCATGGTTATCATAAAATATCATTTCATGGCCTTGGGTCTCATATTCGTGTCTGGGTAAAATTTGATGTGCATACTTCTCTACTCATGACTTACATACACACACACACATTTGCTCCCATGCGAGCTCGCATACCTACCCATTGACCTCTCTACTCATGACTTACATACACACACACACATTTGCTCCCATGCGAGCTCGCATACCTACCCATTGACCTGGGCTTCAACTAGCATACACTCACACTATTGGTATACACTGGAGGGAAGGGAGTGCACATCCTAACAAGCCAATCAAAATGTATCACTCACACTCCACCTCTAATTTACCTTAAAGTTCATATAGAGTAGGTAGACTTATTACCATCGCTAGAAAGAGGGTTTGAACCTCCGACCTTGTGGTTAACAGCCACACGCTCTAACCAACTGAGCTATTCCAGCTAATTCTTTGTAATAGCTCAAGCCCAACACATCCTTATAAGGAATGTTTCATCCCCTCTCCAACCAATGTTGGATCTCACAATACACTCTCCTTGGGGGCCCAACGTCCTTTCTGGCACAACGCTTGGTGACTTACTTTGATAGCTTTCGTAATAGCCCAAACCCACCGCTAACAAATATTGTCCGATTTTGCCCATTACATATCATCATCAGCCTCACAATTCTAAAATGAGTCTACTAGGGAGAGGTTTCCACACTCTTCTAAGGAATGCTTCGTTCCCATTTTCAAACACTAAAAAATATTGTCCATTTTTTACCGTAACAAATCGTCGTCAGAATCACAGTTTTAAAACACGCTACTAGAGATATTTACAGACACTTATAAGTTATTCTTTCATTGTCCTCTCAAACCAATGCGGGATCAGAGGGCATGGGTTCAAATCCCACTTCTGACAACTCTCAAATAAAGGTAAAATAAAAATACAATAGCATATCATTTTTTGAAATCAATTGAACTCACTGGAGATTTAAAATTGTCACGACATGATTTTTTAAGCATATAAGAACTGTAATAACTTCAAAGCACAACTATAATAACTAAACTTTCTAAGACTTCAAATCATTATTCATGACACATCCTAACAAAGAAAAAATTTCATAAAAATTGAAAGGAGATTCGAAAACTAAGGACAATAATTCGTAACACATAGAACTGACGTGACAAAGAAAAATTTGATAAAAATTGGAACGAGATTCGAAAACTAAGGACAACAACTTGTACATATAGAACTGATGGCTTGGGACGACCCTCCTCTATGACCTTAACTAACAATTAGTGATCACCCAAAAAGGAAAAGAAATATCTAGTGCAACTAAATAAGTAACCTACTTGTAGGCGGTAATCGAGTCCTTGATCGAGCGAGTTGCCATGGGTTTTTCTTTAGGCTATAGAATGTTTAGGTGTAGATTATATGTAACGACCCTAGTTTTCTAGGGACCTAGAGTCACTAGAACATGCATGATGTAACTGCTTTATGCTAAAATATTTTTTACATTATGTTTTTGTATTGAAGCTACCCCTAAAAAGAACACAATATTATTATTAAGAATGTTAGATTAAGACTGTAACAATGTTAGGAATCACGAACCTACATAATTATATGACATTGTCCACTTTGGTTGGAGGGTTAAATTTTTTCATATACTAAAATGGAATGATGCATTCCCATTGATAAAAAGAGAGATGAACCTCCGACCTTATGGTTAACAATCATACGCTCTAACCAACTGAACTATTCCAACAAATTATGAGTATTAGCCTAGATATTGTCTACTTTGACTCATTACATATCGTTGACAACCTCACAGTTTTAAAACACGTCTAATAGTAAGAGATTTCCACATGCTTATAAAAAATGTTTCATCCCCTCTGCAACCGACGTGGGATCTCACAATCCACCTCCTTGTGTTTCCAGCAATCTCGTTGGCACACCACCCAATGACTAACTCTAATACAATTTGTTACAAACCAAGCTCACCTCTGATATTGTCTACTTTGGCTAATTACGTATCACCATCAGCCTCACGATTTTAAAATATGTCTACTAGGGAGAGATATCCACAACCTTATAGTTAATGTTTTGTGTCCCTCTCCAATTGCTAGCAGATATTGTTTGTTTTGGCATGTTACGTATCGTGTAAGTTTAAAAGTTTTAAAACGCATCTTTAAGAGAGAGGTTTCCACACCCTTATAAGGATTGCTTCATTCCACTCTTCAACCAGTGTTAGGTCTCATAATAAATAGTTAAGATGGTTGAGTTGTTGAAGGCTTTAGGACTCAAGTTTTGGTCCTTGTGAGTCGGTGGGTTGAAATCGAGCTTTTATAACTTAGAAATGTTTTGTTTTATAAAGTGCTATTCTTTATAAAAAGTTGAAATCGAGCTTTTATAACTTAGAAATGTTTTGTTTTATAAAGTGCTATTCTTTATAAAAATAGTTATATAGAATAGGTAGAGGGTGTGCGTTCAAATCCCACTTCTGACAACTCAAATAAAGGTAAAATAAAAATACAATAGCTTATCATTATTGAAATCATTTGAACTCACTAGAGATTTAAAATGGCTTCCAAGCTTCTACAAAAGTTAGTATTGTACAAGTTTACCCTTACACCTGAATCTCAAGGACACTCTGATTTTCTATACTACCTGAGTGCATAACAAATGATGATTTGTGAGCCTGGAATACACTGGCGTCCTTGATATAACTGTCCACTAGGACCTCTATTAATTGATTCATAATTACCTATGTTAAAAAAAAATCAGCTTCGGAAAGGTAAAAAATGTAACTCTATTAATTGATTCATAATTACCTATGTTAAAAAAAAATCAGCTTCGGAAAGGTAAAAAATGTAAGGGTTCAAGTCAAAAATGTCAAATCAAGCCAAATATGTCGTTTTTTAACCTAAAATTCCGAGAAGCTAAGCCGAAGGGGCCGGTGTATGTAGTAGTGACCCTGTCATTGAGGGACATTGACACATGAGCAAGTCGCAAAGTGGGTCGAGGCATGGGTCTTGAATGTTCATGTGGGCACACAAGTTGGTGTAGTGGATCATGGGTTAGACCGTGTTCTGTGTATTTTTTGTTTGAATGTGGGTTTTTGGGCCAAGCACAGAGGAAGTAGACTACTTGACTGGTTGCTAGTTGGTATCTGATTGCATTGTTGGGTCGAAGCTTTGTATTTTAGGTTACTGGAGCAAACTAGGTATGGGGTTGCTTGGCTATAATGAGGTTGCGGGTATTCGAGTTTTGGTCCGACCAGGTGGACTTCATCTTCTCCACCCCTCACATCGGTTAGGGTTGCCTGTGGGTTTTGGGTCGTGAGTCGGATCTCGTGTCGGACTTCGTTTCCCTCACCCCGATTACTAGAGAATTTTTCGGCGACTCTCTCTCCTCGGTCACGTCATTTCAATGTCCTTTTTCCTCCATTTTTTAGTCTCCTCCTCCCCCTAATCTCGTTTATGGTGTTTGTTTGGTTCGTAAGGGCGTAAACACTCAAATTTGAGAGGGTTCGAAAATCCAACGTTCTGTCTTCCTTACCCAATCCAACGTTCTGTTCTTCCTCGGTCACGTCGTTTCAATGTCCTTGTGGGAAGGAAAGCGCGTGAGACAGCCGGCAAGCCACGTGTCAACTTGCGGGAGGGAAAGCATGTTAGAGAGCCTGAGGGACACGTATTGACGATTGGGTGGAATAACACGTTAGGTGCATTGTCAGGCGAGAAAATCTATGGCCTACTAGCTCAGTTGGTTAGAGTGTCGTGCTAATAACGCGAAGATAGCAGGTTCAACCCCTGCATGGGCCAATTTCCCTCATTGTTAATTATATCTTTTCATTATACGAGTTAAAACATTACGAAATTTAGAAGATAATGACTTTTTTAAGTTTATTATGCATGAAGTTATGTAAACGAAACTTGATTGGCCAGATTAGGAGCTAACGATCTATAATGTGCATAAAATCTATGCCCAATTAGCTCAGTTGTAAGATTGTCGTGTTAAAAACGTGGAGGTCGTAGGTTCGAAAATTACATAGGCCAAGTTTTATTAATTCTTAATAATATCTTGACATGATACGGGGTTACAACATTACGAACTTTAAACCAATGATACGGCCGTTCACAATTTTTCTTTAGATCTGAGTCATTCGATATGTTCTTCAATGAAGGATGAAATTCGAGGATTTTTTAGAGTCATTTCAGGAACAAGAAGGAGGTAAATGAACTTATTTTGGCCGTTCGATATGTTCTTTTACGAAAGATGAAATTCGAGTATTTCTCAATCTTTTCATGAACAAGGAGGTAAATGAACTCACTTTGAAGGCCAGATTCAGTATTTTGACTCTCACGAGAGAAAAGTTTTCGTCAAGCCACGTGTCAACTTGTGGGAGGGAAAGCGAGTCAGATAGCCTGAGGGACACGTATTGACGATTGGGTGGAATAACAAGTCAGGCGCATTGTCAGGCGAGAAAATCTATGGCCTATTAGCTCAGTTGGTTAGAGCATTGTGCAAATAATGTGAAGGTCGCAGGTTCGACACCTGCATGGGCCAATTTCCCTCATTTTTAATTATATCTTTTCATTATACGAGTTAAAACACTACGAACTTTAGAAGATAATGACTTTTTTAAGTTTATCATGCATAAAGTTATGTAAACGAAACTCGATTGGCTGGATTAGGAGCTAACGATCTATAATGTGCATAAAATATATGCCCAATTAGCTTAGTTTGTAAGATTGTCGTGTTAAAAACGTGGAGGTCGTAGGTTCGACAATTACATAGGCCAAAGTTTTATTAATTTTTAATAATATTTTTACATGATACGGGGTTACAATAGTACGAACTTTAAACCGATGATACGGCCGTTCACAATTTTTCTTTAGAGGATTTCTGAGAGTCATTTTAGAAACAAGAAGTTGGTAAATGAACTAGTTTTGGTCGTTCGATATGTTCTTTTACGAAAGATGAAATTTGAGGATTTCTTAGAGTCTTTTCACAAACAAGGAGGTAAATGAACTCACTTTGAAGGCCAGATTCAGTATTTTGACTCTCACGAGAGAAAAGTTTTCGTCAAGCCACGTGTCAACTTGTGGGAAGGAAAGCGCGTGAGACAGCCGGCAAGCCATGTTTCAACTTGTGGGAGGGAAAGCATATTAGACAGCCTGAGGGACACGTATTGACGATTGGGTGGAATAACGCGTCAGGCGCATTGTCAGGCGAGAAAATCTATGGCCTGTTAGCTGAGTTGGTTAGAGCTATGTGCTAATAATGTGAAGGTCACAAATTCGACAATTGCATGGGCCAATTTCCCTCATTTTTAATGATATCTTTTCATGATACAGAGTTAAAACCCTATGAACTTTAGAAGATAATGACTTTTTTAAGTTTATTATGCATAAAGTTATGTAAACGAAACTCGATTGGCTGGATTAGGAGCTAATGATCTATAATGTGCATAAAATTTATGCCCAATTAGCTCAGTTGTAAGTTTGTAGTGTTAAAAACGTGAAGGTCGTAGGTTCGACAATTACATAGGCCAAGTTTTATTAATTCTTAATATCTTTTCATGATACGGGGTTACAACATTACGAACTTTAAACTGATGATACGGTCGTTCAAAATTTTTCTTTAGATCTGAGTCGTTCGATATGTTCTTCAATGAAGGATGAAATTCGAGAATTTCTGAGAGTTCTTTCAGGAACAAGGAGGTAAATGAACTTATTTTGGCCGTTCGATATGTTCTTTTAAGAAAGATGAAATTCTTGGATTTCTCAGAGTCTTTTCACGAACAAGGAGGTTAATGAACTCACTTTGAAGGCCAGATTCAGTGTTGCAACTCTCATGAGAGAAAATTTTTCGACAAGCCATGTGTCAACTTGTGGGAAGGAAAGCGCGTCAGACAGCCGGCAAGCCACCTGTCAACTTGCGGGAGGGAAAGCGTGTCACGTGTCAACTTGCCGGAGGGAAAGCGGCCACGTTTCAACTTGCGGGAGGGAAAGCGTGTCACACAGCCTGAGGGACACGTATTGACGATTAGGTGGAATAACGCGTCAGGCTTGTTGTAAAGTGACTCGGCTCCACTCGATATTTGACACGCGATAGCTCTTCCGACCCACGCCCATGTCTAACCAAGTTTGACTAGAAGGATGTTCAACTCGATCCGTATGGTGCCACGCTTCAATGTAAAGAATTTCACTTTCGAGCACGCACCTTGGTT
>NW_019273221.1:0-4225 GCF_002738345.1 Cucurbita maxima
CGTAATCGAATGTCTTTCTCATTCGACATTCTCTCTTACCAAGCACTCATACTCGCAAGGGTTGAGGAGACAGTCCGTGAGGTAATTGGGCTTCGAGATTGCGTATACACGAAAAGAGCTCGCTTTTCACTTTCTACCTCAGCGTTTTGTGCCCGGTTCTGGTTCAGGAAAGGGTCTGATCTCTTTCATTGGAGCACATTGATGACGAAGGAGTCTTCGGAACCGGTGGAGAGGCTATGATGACTTCAGTCTATTCAAATAGCATGACTGATACCACAAAGAAAGGATATCTAAGTCACACTCGTGGAATTTCTTTTTCATAAACCTGCCTGATGATTGATAAGGTAAGGGATTTTAAAAGACAAAAGAATGACAATTCTATATGATAGAAAAGGAGAATTTTTTTTTTTTGAGTGTGTGTGGTTCGTTCGAACCTATGGCTCTTTGAAACTTCTTGCATAATTCATTTTGATACAATATACTTGAGACCTCTCACACCCGAAACGATAATCATACACCACTACATGAAATTTACGTAAATTGTGCATGCATTTGCAACAAATTCCTTTGGGTTAGGCCTGATAATTATTTTAGTGCTTTTTTTCTTTCGGAGGGGCATTCCGAGAATCGAACTCGAAACCTCTTGCACCCAAAAGAAAAATCATTCCACTAAACCAACTATCCTTATTATGGGCTATATATTAAGTTTTTTATGTAATGTATCATCATTATTTCATTTATTTTCTTTGTAAATAAAATCCATGAGCAATAATCATTATTATATCTTTTAGATCTAGACCGCTGTTAAATTATTTACATAGGGTTTGCGACAATTACTGTATTGAGAAGAAAATAGTGTAAGTTTTATTGAGAAGAAAATAGTGTAAGTTTTAGTTTGATAGTTTCATTTGAGACACATATCGTGAGTACACAAGTAAAGCAAATATCGAAAGTTAGGATTTGGGTAGGCATGCCTATTGAAAGTGGAAAAGATAAAATGATATTAAAAGAGCATTATCATTATAGTTTTAATTGCCATAATTTTTGGTTTCTTAAGATTAAGATGGAAGAATATACGATAAAATGATATTAAAAGAGCATCATCATTATAGTTTTTATTGCCATAATTTTTGGTTTCTTAAGATTAAGATGGAAGAATATACATTTGGTTGTTGAATTGTTTTCTTTGAGGAAGTCATCAAATTCTCTCTCCACAAGTAGCAGTATAACTACTAGATTTCATTCTTTACTTACAATAAGTCCTCTCTCTATATGTTTTTGTGGGACATTACTCTCTTTTATCTATAAAAATGGCATAGCCATAATGATATAATAATCCTTATATAAGTCTCTCTCTATATGTTCTTGTGGGACATTACTCTCTTTTATCTATAAAAATGGCATAGCCATAATGATATAATAATCCTTATATAAGTATGTTTTCTTTTTCTCTCGTACCCACCTTATACATAACATGTTAAATTAACTCATACTTAAAAAAATAATTTCTTTCTTTTGGAGATGCGGGGTATCGATCCCCGTACCTCTCGCATGCTAAGCGAGCGCTCTACCATCTGAGCTACATCCCCACAATTTTTGTATCACAAAACCCTAAATTTTTCGTCATCAATAATAGTGAAAATGAAGAAATATTGCTACACAATAGGTCATGTATAAGGAAAAATTGAAAAGAAACAATATTATTTCGTAATAGATAGTCTTATTTTTGGAGATGCAGGGTATCAATCCCTGTACCTCTCACATGCAAAGCGAGCGCTCTACCATTTGAGCTACATCCCCATGATTCTTACATCCTAAAACCCTAAATGTCCCATCATCAATAATAGTGAAAATAAAAGAATATAAAAATATTAATAACAAATAGTTTGTTTTGGTGATGCGGGGCATCCATAATTGTGAAAATGAAAAAATATTATAACAAATTAAATACTTTCTTTTGGAGATGCAGGTTATCAATCTTCGTACAACTCGCATGCAAAGCGAGCGCTCTACCGTCTAAGCTACATCTTCACAATTTTTACGTCACAAAAACATAAATGTCTCCTTCACAATTTTTACGTCACAAAAACATAAATGTCTCGTCATGAATAATAGTGAAAATGAAAAAATATCGCTACTCATTATGTCATAAATAAGAAAAAATTGAATAGAAATAAAATATTACATCATAGAACCCTAAATTTCCCATCATCAATAATAGTGAAAATGAAGAAAATATAGAAATGCAGGGTATCGATCCCCATATCTCTTGCATGCAAAGCAAGCGCTCTACCATCTAAGCTGTATCCCCAAAATTCTTACATCATAAAGTCCTAAGCATCTCGTCATCATAATAGTGAAAATGAAAAACTATCCCAGCTCATTATGTGCTAAATAAGAAAAAAATTGAAAAGATAAGAAAAACTTGAACATAAATAATATATTTAGTAATCGATTCAATTGAAGATGCAAGGTATTGATCCCCATACTTTCCACATGGGAAATGAACACCCTAAATGCCCCTAGATGCGAGGTATCGATCCCCGTACCTCTCGTATGCTAAGCCGTACCTCTCGCATGCTAAGCGAAGCTACATCCCTACAATTCTTGCATCACAAAACCCTAAATTTTCCATCATCAATAATAGTGAAAATGAACAAATATCGCTACTCAACATGTCATGAATAAGGAAAAATTGAAAAGAAGTAATTTTCAAAATAGTGACATGAAAAACTATCCCGGCTAATTATGTCGTAAATAAGAAAAAATTGAAAAGAAATAATATATTTAGTGATTGATTCATTTTAGAGATGCAAGGTATCAACCCCGTAACATTCCACATCAGAAGTGAGCGCTCTACTATCTGAGCTACATCCCCACAATTCGTACTACAATCTCTTGAAGGGGCATTTTGAGAATCAAACTCGAGACCTCTCACACCCAAAGCAAGAATCAAACCACTAGACCAAATGCCCTTGTTTTACCACTTGAAACGTATGTATGAAGCCTTAGGCCTATGTATTAAGGTCGTATTTTGTTGTATTGCAGGAAACACATGAAGTCCTTAGATGTAGAATGTGTTTGGGAGAATAAAGCCTTGGGATGGGATGTTAAGAAAGACTATGAGTATTAAGAGCATGATGGTAAGCATAAAATGATGTGTCTTGGAGAATAAAGCCTTGGGATGGGATGTTAAGAAAGACTATGAGTACTAAGAAAGTGATGGTAAGTATAAAATAACGTGTCTTGGAGAATAAAGCCTAGGGATGATATGTTAAGAAAGACTATGAGTATTAAGAGCATGATGGTAAGTATAAAATGTCGAATATGAAGTTAGGTTGATGTCAAATATGAAGAATCACACCACTAAACCAAATGCCTTTTCTTGAACATCCAATATTTTTAGCTTTTACTCAAATATATTTTCTCTTAGTTGGAGGACATTGTTATAATATAAAAGGGTTATCAAATAAACCAACAACCAAAAAAAAAAAACAAACTAAATCAATTTGGGTTGGATTGATTCGGTTCAGTTCATCCGTTTGTTTGATTTAATTTTTCCATTTTATCTCGTATGACAAGAAAATAAAGTTGAATTGAATGCACCTTAGTTTCATTTATGAGAAACTCAATGAAACACATTAATAGTACTCAGAGTTGGAGTCTATAAGCATTTCATGAACTTCAATGCAATTCATGCTTCATTGAAGATGAGATAAACTTTGGGGAACTTTAAATTACTTCATGTGGAGTTTCAATTACTATATGCTAGTTACCATCTCTAGGATTAACTAATTGGACACGAATTCATAAATTTAGGGAAATTTTTGTGTAATTATCAACTATAACATATGTTTTCAAATTTTTAGGACATAATTTAGGTAGCTGTTTTTATGAGTCGTAAACTTGTTTCTTTGCATAATATGGATTTAGTTGAACTATTATTATCGATAAGATGGAGAAAGAAATTGTCTTTGAAATGACTAATAGACCTAGGTTCATCGTTGTTGTTTTTTAACTTGTGATTTTGCAGAAAGTTTAACTAATATGAACTGTCATGTCACAAGAGCTTTAAGGTAAATCAAGAATATACCCTAAACATCATTCAAGATGACAATAAAATGGAGTTAAATTGAACGCACTTTAGTTTCATGTTTGGCGTGTTTAAGATAAAGCATAATTGTATTAATGATATTGAGCCTAGAGTCTATAAGAATTTAATGAT
>NW_019273221.1:4235-5375 GCF_002738345.1 Cucurbita maxima
CTAAACATCATTCAAGATGACAATAAAATGGAGTTAAATTGAACGCACTTTAGTTTCATGTTTGGCGTGTTTAAGATAAAGCATAATTGTATTAATGATATTGAGCCTAGAGTCTATAAGAATTTAATGATTTTAAGAGAAATTCCTATTTATTAGAGGAGACCAACTTTATTTAGGTACAAGGAGTTCAAGAATCTGGATTTGAATCTGGTTAAGGAATAGTAAGATTTGAAAGTTTTGAATTCTAAACCAAATTTGTTCCTAATTATTACTTTTGATGACTAATTATAAATTAAGAGAAAAATATTTTACAAAATATTTTTGTAAAGATAGATTAAACTCTAAAGCTTTGGTGACGAAACCATGTTTAGACTAGTAAAACTCACTCGGGTGCTCACCTCAATCATTTCAGCCTTGTTGGCGTTCAATAAGAGAGACCTTGGAAATAACTGGTAACTGTTCAACTGGATTATCACATTAACAATTTGAATCAAATAAAGTGACATTAACCATTTGAATCACCTTAACCCCACTTGTTGAACTTGACCAAATGTCTATAACATAGCACTAACAAACGTACAAAGTAATACAAACAAAGGTACAAAGTAACACTAACAAAGGTACAAAGTTCATAAAAGGTTTTTTTAATCTAAAATACCATTGAACTTGACCATTATAGTGCCTCTCAAACGTAGGTAAAGTTTAAATTCGAGTCTCCTTGTCAAACTCACTCGGGTGCTCATCTCAACCATGATGGCGTTTCACAAGAGAGACCTAAAAAATAGCCGGATTATCGCATTAACCATTTGAATCACCTTAACCCCACTTGTTGAAATTGAAACAAATATCTATAACATAACACTAACATAGGTACGATGTTCATAAAAGTCTTTTTAATCTATGATACTATTGAACCTCTTCCATATCTTATCCTTAAGCTAAAGGAATTGGTTTTGGAGGAACGTCTTTGAGTGTAGGACCTTAACTTCTAGAAATCGTTCTTGGTATGCTACTCACTCGAAACGCAAGATTTCGATCTCGTGGGTAGTTTGTTCGATGACGTTTCCGCTCTCGATTTCTTCATCAAGTTTACTAAACTTCTTCATCTGAAACTAGAGGAATCCTTAATTTGAAGGAAAA
>NW_019273221.1:5410-6330 GCF_002738345.1 Cucurbita maxima
ACTCTTATCCCCAATTTAATTTTGAAACCTATTTCCTTCAATTCGGCACGCTCTCGAGGTTATTTTTCTTCGTGGTCTTCTATGGAAGCATTCCTTGGAGGTGCAGAAACTGATTGGAATCATTTTTGCTCGACGAGTCATCATGTATCCTCGGATTGGATTTTAAAGTTTTTCTTGATGTTCTTCAATGGAGGATTGAATTGGGGGAATGGTTTCTAGGCACTTTCAGCACTCTGTTCCTTCATAGAACTTGTGGGTAATCTTGTTGAGAAACTGTAGGAATAAAATTGAAGAGAAATGGTGGAGGATTGCTCTCGAATTTGGAAGAAATCTGAGAGTAGGAGACCCATAATCTAAACGTTCATTGCCTTCGATTGGGGGATCGACCTTTCTCGATTCTTATTCCGTATTGTTGCTCCTATTTCAGACTTTATAGGAGATGCTTAAACCGACTTTGAGAGCTCCAGAATCTTCGTTATTTAGAGATCGAACTTCTTGGAAAATTTTTCCGAGATATCAACTCCGATCATAGCCTTACCGACCTTGGCTTTGAATACTAGTCGTTGGATGTGATGATCCGTGCGTGTTCGTTCTAGATCATATCAAATTTTGGAGGAGATCCGACGGTTGAGATTTGAGTTCGAAGGATTTTGCTCGGATGGTCACGGTAGATGCTCTGATTCTAATTAGAGTGCCATTTCTGTAACTATCTATTCTTCCAGGGGTATTTTGGTAATATTCCACCTTTTGAATATTTTATAATTATTTTCTCGAACAATCATAATTTTTCTACAAATTCTTAATTACTTTTATATCATTTTTCCCTTATTTTGAATCTTGAGATTCCTTCTAGATAAGAAATTACAAATCCGGAAAGATTCTTGATAATTGATAAAATGACTTTTTTTTTGCCCTCTTCA
>NW_019273222.1:0-6332 GCF_002738345.1 Cucurbita maxima
CATAAGCATAGACCAATGATCATAGAGACCATCAAACTTAGGAATTGTTGATTGAACAAAATTGGTTTCAACTGCCATATTTTAAATCTCTTTCAACTCACTCTTCAAGAAAAAAGACTGCAGTTTCTTCTTCTAACAATTAGGCCTTGCGTTGTAGCTTTGATACCAAATGTGTATACACACAAACTAAAACTCTGAAATCAATTGTGTTATAAACAAATCAACTTGGTTGACTTTTATACCGTTACAAACTAACAAAGTTAGGAAGGATAAAATTAGCCAACTCCAAACCCCTACTAATAAATTAATTTAGTGGTACTAATATTCCTACAAATATACATCCTAAATAAATGGTAGCCATTTCAACCCTAGAGAAAAGGTCTAGTATGACCATCTTTAACAATCTACGTCTTGACAATCTATATTTTATTTACATGTTCTAAAAATGCGAGTTGAGATTCTCCACCTAACTCACATTGGAGAACAACTTTTGTTGTTTTTTCTTTTCTCACTATTTACTTTGTATTTATTAGAGATTGTATTAACAAGTTGAGAATGGCCACACTAAGTAACTATTAGATCTAAATAGTCATTGATATATTAAATCGTAGCACATGGGTTTTATTATTGTCTTCTTTTTATAAAAATAGAGTAAACACAAATAATTTGATTTTTTTACTTCGGCAATGTTACCTAGAATATTCAGATAAACTTTTAAAAAACATGGATAGGAAAAACCTATTAAATAAGTATCTTTTTTTAACGTTAAATTTGTTTAAGAATAACCTTTATGTGAACTTTATTAAAGTAGGATGGAAATGATGGAAGAAGAATGGTTGAATAATTGTACAAATGATCTAATAAATTAATTGATTTTATTGGGTTGAAACCATTTAAATACAAAACTAAAAACAAAGACACAAATAATTTTCAAAATTTAGAGATCTATAAGAAACAAATAAGATACTATTATTCTTTTTAAAGTTCATAAATTTATGACACACAAATCTTGAAATATTTGTGGTCCCATTGTCTATTTGTTAGGACATTGGACTTGAAATCTTGATGGGACCTAAAACTCAACTTTATTTTTATTAAAGTAATTGATTTTAATGTTGTTGAAACTCTATTAGATATATATAAAATAATTAATATAATTTCAGAAATTTATGAGACACAAATTTTATGAACATCTATGGTCCCATGGTCTATCGATGAAAGTAATGATACATTAGGAGATTGTCCCATGGTCTTTGCTGTAATGCCCAACGCTCTAATTTTCTAAACTTAATTAGTGACGTCACCCATGCATGCATAATTTGTTACGCGGAAGCTCATCATAAATAACCTTGGAAATATTTCATAAAGATTCATAAATCCTAAACAAACCTATCTCCGAAAATAAACCTTGAATAACTGAATTCAAAATAAATCTAAATAAAACAATACTCAATGCTATAACTTAAGACAGTCTAATAAACGTAAACTTCTAAAAATATCCCCTCTCCAACTTCCATGGTGTCCTCAGCTCCGTCGTCAACCGTACATTGGCGCCTTGCCTTTACCTGAAAAATGTAGGTATCACGTGGCTTGAGCATGCATGCATAATTTGTTACGTGGTAACTCATCATAAATAACCCTTGGAAATATTTCATAAAGATTCATAAATTCTAAATAAACCTATCTCCGAAAATAAACCTTCAATAATTGAATTCAAAATAAATCTAAATAAAATAATACTCAATGCTATAACTTAAGACAGTCAAATAAACGTAAACTTCTAAAAATATCCCCTCTCCAATTTCCATGGTGTCCTCAGCTCTGCCGTCAACCGTACATTGGCACCTTGCCTGTACCTGAAAAATGTAGGTATCACGTGGCTTGAGTATTTTATGAAATACTCAGTAAGTCACCCCACTGTTGGGGTTAGGAATGCAAACACATGCAACATATGAGCGGGATCTAACTTTTCATAAAATTTACATAGCCTTGGGCACTTTTCTATTCCGGGAGGGTTAGGTGTGTGGTACTCCTTCACACACGGCCCATGTACGCGTACATGGACCCACCAGGCGGGCTCGTATACATACCCCCTGGGCCTGACTTTGTCGGGCACAACGTGTTACACGTCGCCGGACACCACAGAACAGAAAAGGACCCGCATGATATCATGGCAAACATAGATATAGTAATTCATTCTTTCGTATCATAAAGGGGTAGAATCTCGATGCACGTGACATACATATATGCATGAGGTCCCTAACATATCTAACATGGCATTACATAAGCAGTGCTAACATCGCATATACGTTTCTTACATTACATGGCATCTCACATGACTTACATTACATGACATATTACATAACATAAAAGTACATTCCAGTTGCATAAACATCTCATGATATGACTCAATAATACTACGTGTATACATGGCATCGATCAACATTTTCATGGCATATATTACTAACATATCATTCATAACTTCACATAACATAAACAATCAACCGTCAACATATCCATTACATTTTATAGCATAACCAGTCACATAATTCATACATCATATAGTCATATGACATAATAAAACATGGTGCATGCAGGGGCCACAGGGCACCCACCATGATACAGCATGTAGTAAACTAACTCCAACAGTAAGGTCACTTATCTCGATGGTCTTGGTTGGAGTCACTCACAACTAGCTAGTCCCAATGGTTAAATACGTCCTATAATAACCACATAAAAACTTAAGAACCTTACATAACATAACCTAGCTAAATCTCATGATATTTATCAAAATAAACTCCCAACTCATTCTGTCTTTGACGGTTAGGAATCATACTGACCTCATATGGTAAAACTAAGGGCAGAAACGGCTTTGAATGGATCGAAAACCTTGGAATCGATATATTATAGTGATACCGAACAGTCGAGCCGACCAACTAAGCCGCCAAGCCGAGTCGCCGTACACGTCAAGCCGAGCCGAGAGCACGTGTGCAGAGCTGAGACCAAGGCTGCAGCGCGCGTCCGTGTTGAGCCAAAATGCACAGGGCCTGCGTTCGTTCTATGGGCCGGTTCAGATGCCAAAACCCAACCTGACTCTACGTCTTCTTCGCCCGAACCCTCACGAAAACCCTAATCAAATCTGCTGCTGCCGCCGATGACACAATCCTTTCCATTTCCGACGATTGTACGTGGCATCCACCTCCTTCGTTTCGACGGTTTTCCTTCTTTGACGCAGCGATTCTGACGTCGACGCTAACTTCCACTCGACTCTTCCTCTAAAACATTAACACAATTGATTTCGAGAACTCGTCGAACAAGAAACTACCCAGCAAACCAACCCACACGTTTTTCTGGCTAACACTCTCGATTTTTCTCGTACTCTCAAACACGCTCGAAAACACAAAAAAGTTTGGGGAGCAAACGTCGTTTTCAAGGAAGGAGAAGAGTTGAATATAGGAATATAAAATGTTTTATAATTTTGCCGGTAGTAACTTGTCAGAAATCATGCACCTTTTCCATCGAGAATAAATGCATAGCATAATATCTTTTCATTATGGCAGCAAAATAAAATCTCAACATAAAATCTAAAAGAAATAAAATTATGAATCCTTACATTCGCCTTGAGCATTTCTCCCCTCGATTTCTTTATGAAACTTAATGATGGTGATGTCTTAAAGAACGTGGTCTTAATTTTTGGAATTCGATTTCTTTCATGCATAGTAGTAATGTCATGTATGGTGTGACGACATTGTTTAATAGAAAAATAGAGTAGCTAGTTATAAGAACCATGAATAAAAAGGGATAAAAATCTATGTCCTCTGACGGGTGTAGATATTTTTTACAGATTATCCAGAAAGTTCAATCTCAAAATCGTAGTGATTCTGAAGCTCTCAATGTCAATTTAAGCTTCCCGTATAAAGTTGAAAGCTTAGGCAATAGTTTGGAACAAGAATCGAGCTCTCAATAGTAGGTAATAAGCGTTTAGATTTTGGGTCTCCTACTCTCAGATTTCTTCCAAATTCGAGAGCAATTCTACACTATTTCTCTTCAACTTGTTCTTTCAATGCTGAAAGTGCCTAGAAATCATTCCCCCAATCCAATTCGCCATTGAAGAGCTTCAACGAAAACTCAAAATTTCAATCCGAGGATACACGAGAATATGTCAAGCAAGGACGATCCCAATCGCACCTCCAATGAATGTTTCCATAGAAGACAACGAAAAGAAATAACCTCAAGAACAAGCCCAATTGAAGAAAATCCATTTTGGGCTCAAATTAGGGGTAAGTTTCAAAATTCTATCTACTGTCTCTTTTCCTTCAAATTAAGGATTCCTTTAGCTTCAGAGAAAGAAGTTATTTTACTCCATTTTTACCAACTATGAAGCCAAAAAAGTTAACTTTGCAAAAACTACACTTATTAACATTAGTATAAAGTTTATCTTTCCTAAGCATAGTCAAAACACACTTTAACATGCTTCAAATGCTCATACAAAGTCTTTGAATAGATTAAAATATCATCAAATTGTACAACAACATGCTTTCCTAAATAAATATTCTCTCAAAACATGATTCATTAAGCCCATAAATGTAATAAGAGCATTATTAACCCATGAGGCATGACAAGTCATTCATACAATCCAACCTTAGTTTTGAAAGCTTTTTTCCATTCATCTCGTATATGCCTTCTAATTTAATGATATCCAGATTTCAAATCAATCTTTGTAAATAGATATGAACCATGCAATTCATCAAGCATATGGTCTAGCCTAGGAATAGGACGTCGATACTTTATTGTGATTTTGTTGATGGCTCAAGAATCCACGCACATGTGCCACGTTCAATCTTTCTTTGGCATCAATAAGACTGGTATAGAACATGAACTCAAACTCTCTCGTATATACCCCTTCTCCATGAGCTCCCCAACTTGCCTTTGAATTTCTTTAATCTCAGTTGGGTTTGCTCTACAGTTGGCCTATTAGGAATGACTGCCCCCGGAATGAAATCTATTTTATGTTCGATATCTCTAATGGGAGGTAGCCCTTTAGGTACTTCATCTTCGAACAATTCTCAAATTCTTGTAAAAGTGATTGAAACATACAACGCAAATAAAAATTGTTATCGTTAGAAACCAAACATTCTTACTTGTACTTAAGTATAAAGGGGGTTTTTGTGAAAACATTGCGCTTCTAACCTCTCCAACTCTAGCCAAACAACTCACTTTCTTTCATTTTTTTTTTTCAATTTCATTATTCTTTTCACTATTTTTAATCTTTCAATTCCTCCTCATTCTCTTGAATTTTTCTTCAACTAGCTCATCTTGGTCACTTTCCTCACTATGTATGACAATTTGTCCATTCTTTATGATCATGACTCACTTGTTAGAACAATCACGACTAATATGACCTCTTTGTATTCCTCCACTTCCTCTTTACCCTTGGATGTCTCATCTTTGTTCTTTTTTCAACCTTATACTTGCCTCTAACCTTGAAATTTATCCTTTCAATATCGACATTTTTTTTCCAAGCATTGTAAGTAATAGACTTAGAAATAACATACCTCTTGAAGTTCTTCTTCTCTCAATCTAGTTTCCCTTTGATTTTGATAGCACGGTGCAACATTTCTTGCATGTCAAAGTACGCTTGCCTATCCACTTGGTGAGCAAGTTTTCAGTTCATCCCACCGAGGAATCTAGCTATCATATCCTCTTCGTCTTTATCAATGTATGCTTTATTCATAAGGGCCTAAATTTTTGTGTAATATTCTTCCTTTGGATCCCTGTTTCAGAATTTACAGTTTTTGCTTGAGTACTCGAGAATAATGCTTTGGAATGTAACTTTTTCTCATTAATGTCTTCAATTCCTCCCACGTTTTAATTGGTTCTTCATAATTTCTCCTCCACTCTATTTTCAAAGATGTTCACGATATATTAGCGTAATCACAAAATTTAGCCACAACAAGCTTCAATTTTCTTTCTTCACTGAAATTGTTGCCATCGAAAACATGATCAATTTTTCTCTCATATTCCAAATACTCCTCTGAATCAGATCTCCCATAAAAAGTTGGAATTTTAAGCTTTACCCCCAACTCCTCTTTCTTCTCCTCTCTCGTATTCATACTCCCTCTCAATTCTTTTTGGTGCTAAAACAAATGGGTTGAGGACAACGAGTGAGGTTTGTCTATGGCACCTACTTCCGAGTCCGTTCCCGACCTTGACCAACTCCTTATTACCTAAAAAGAGTAGAGAATAAAGAATGAGACAAAGACTCTGTAAGTAGCCTACTTGTAGGTTCTTAATCGTGTCCTTAATATTCTAGGGTACCACCTTCTTTGTTG
>NW_019273223.1:0-6376 GCF_002738345.1 Cucurbita maxima
TTTTTAACAACTTTTAAAGATATACTTTTATGTTAAACGCTCTTGAAAGGAAAGCGGAAAAAACTGAATGGATATTAAGCATGTTCGCTTGTTAGGTTACGCTTTATTTAGTATAGAATCACACACAACGACCGAAAAACTTAGATTGCACTTTTTTTTTCTCTCCAACGCCAATCATAAACTTCTCCCAGCTCCATTGCAATGTCTCCTTCTCAAGTTCCTTCCATTTTTGTGCTATAATTTAACAAAATTAAGACCTTAATATTCGTGTTGACATCTGTATTTTATTCTTAGATGGCAACTTGGATATTTCATCGACATGCATGCACCTTTTTTTGTTAAAAATTTCGGATAATTGATAACTCAAATGTGCAATTGTAACGACCCTAAATTTCCACATACTCAGAGTCACTACTAAATGCAAGAACATGTGAATGCAATGACGGGACCTAATCCTTTCAATCTATTTTCCTACGGCAATGTCCAAACGAGTAATTTGGGCGTATACCATATACTCCACACAAAACCCATACATGCGATTATGGGCTCACCAGTCGGTTCGCACACCGCTGGTCCACTTTCCTTGTCGGGCGAGCATACTCTGGGTGCTCCTTAGGCCGGACACCCATTAGAACTACTAACCGTCACGGTAGCGCTATGCAAAACGTAACGATCGTTGACTTGCCATTGGATGTACACGTCCCCAACATTTCTACTTTTTCCATTAATGAATATAACCCCGCTATCATCTTCCATGCTTAACATGTCATTTCTACTTTTTCACTCTACGTATCATACATAATCTTAACGGGATTACATTTCATTTCATTTATCGTGATATCATGTCATTCATAACATGTTGGATACATACAATTTGGAAAACATAACATAACGCTCCATGCTTTTAACGTGTCATTTCATAACGTGCAATTCATTCAAAAATTACCTCCATGGTCACACAAAACAATCTAAACATAACACCTCACATCACACTATATCGTTTCGTAAACACTTCGTGGACATATCGTTCCCTAACTTATCATAGCCTTAACGTTCTTATATCTATCACAGTCGTATCGTTACGTGAACATACCTTAGTCATATCATCACCTGAACGTATCCTAACGCTATCGTTTTATGAATCTATCACAAACCTATCCCTTTCTACCTATATCCTAATCGTATTCTTTCATCAATCTCTCCTATCCATAGCACTCCGGTATGTAACCTAACCGTAACGTTTCATGAACATATCTTACTCCTATCGTTACATTTCGTTTTGTGCATCCTTCTCGTATCCTATCTCAAACATATCCTTGAACACATAGTCAAAACCATTGTAATAATTTAATGAACATCTAACCATAATTTGGTGTGATCTCTAAAAAAAAATAGGATAAAAAAAATGAATTTAATATATACCTTATTTATCATATGTATATTCACGTAAGTCTCCCGAGAATCTCTACTCGGTAAAGATCATTCTCATTTGTTTCCTCAAATATGGCAACTGTTTTTTTTATGTTTTTTTTTTTCTGGGGTAAGGATGGGTTGAGGAGAGATAATTGTGGAAAGGGATGAGATGTTGGTGGAGAGGAGTGAGGAAAGGGTGTTTTTCTTTTTTTTTTTTGTTTACTTATTTATTTAATATTATTATTTTAACTCTTTTTTATAATTATTTTTGTTTGTTTATTTATTTATTTATTTATTTATTATACATATATATATATATATATATATATATATATATATTTCTATTACACTCACATGAACATCATTTATAACATAAACTTCGAAAAACGCTTCAAGCAACTATTCTCTAGAAAACACAACCATGTAGAACGAATTAAGAAACATAACAAGAACTTACAATAGTAACAAGAATAAGAAAAGAAAAAGTGTGGTACCCTAGTATATAAAGGACACGATTAAGAGCCTACAAGTAGGCTGCTTACTGAGTCTTGTACTCATTCCTTATTCTCCATTTTTTTTTCAAGAAATAAGGAGCTAACCAAGGTCGGGAATGGACTCTTAGCAAATGCCATAGACAAACCTCACCTGTCGTCCTTCAAACCTTTTGCTCCGTCCCTTAACGTGTGTTTTAACTATTGTGTTGTGTTTTAAAATACTTTGTATCATCTTTATTTTGATATAATGTTGATATGCTTTAAGTTTTGGTTGTTTTATTTTGTTAAAAAGTTTACCCTATGCATGTGCAGCAGTCTCTACTCGTGATGCAGCCGTCCTCCGTACAAGTGCACCTTGCTTTGACCTGAAAAATAATGTGGCACACGGCCTGAGTATTTCGAAGAATGCTAAGTATGTGGCCCCACTATAGGGGGCCATGCAAATGCAAACACAAGCAATCATTATTTAGGGACCTATCTCTAGCATCATAGGGGTGGCCTCCAGTCTTGGACAAAGAGAGTACATGAATGAATAATGATTACATTCGAAGGTGACTAAGATGACATGCAAAGAGGTTAGTATTCAAACATTCCTCCCCACATATTTATTAAAAAAGAAAAAACCAAGTATGGTGACTAAAATTTTTCTGTAGTCAAACTCAAATATTTATTAAAACTTATATTTTTTTCTTTTCATAAATTGAGATATAAAATGAACCTTCATCTAAAATTTTTAAGGTTGGATATTAGCACCGGAAAAATGTGGTAGGAAATGGCTTGAATATTTAAAGAAATATTCAATAAGTGACCTTACTATTGAGGTTAAATGCAAGAACATGCGAATGCAATGACGGGACCTATCATTTCAATCTATTTTCCTACGGCACTATCCTAACGAGTAATTTGGACGTGTACCACATACTCTACACACTACCCATACATGCGAGTATGCGCTCACCAATCAATTTGCACACTGTTGAGCCACTTTCCTTGTCGGGCGAGCATACTCTGGGAGCTCCTTAGGCCGGACACCCGTTAGAACTAGTAACCATCATTGCAGTGCTATGGAAAACATAACGATAGTTGTCCTGCCATTGGATGTACGTGTCCGTACCCTCGTGATGGAATAGGGGTATCCCCCTAAATGCATGAGCACACATAATGCATTAGGTCCCCAACATTTCTACTTTTGTAATTAATGAATATAACCCCTTTATCATCTTTCATGCTTAACATGTCATTTCTCATTTTTCACTCTACGTATCATACATAATCCTAATGGGTTACATTTCATTTCATTTATTGTGATATCATGTCATTCATAACATGTTGTATAGATATAATTTATAAAACATAACATAACACTCTATGATTTTAATATGTCATTTCATAACGTGCAATTCATTCAACAATTTCCTCCATGGTCATCATATCATCACAGGAACGTATCCTAACGCTATCGTTCTATCAATCTATCACAAACCTATCTCTTTCTACCTATATCCTAACCATATTCTTTCATCAATCTCTCCTATCCATAGCACTCCGGTATGTAATCTAACCTTAACGTTTCATGAACGTATCTTACTTCTATCGTTACATTTCGTTTTGTGCATCCTTCTCGTATCCTATCTTAAACATATCCTTGAACACATCGTACCATAATTATTATCATACAATTCACATTATAACATAACATAAACATAATATAAGCATATTGATTCACAGATAATTCACACATATCAATATATATGACACGTGCAGAACCACAGGCACGTGTCAACATCAAATATAACCATGCCGATAGTAAGACCACTTACCTGGTTAGCTTAAGTTGTTGTCCCGAATATATATTTAATGAAAGTTAGATTCTGTCCTTTGAAATTCAAGTTAACCTATGTGTGCCAATGACATCTTTCAAGTTTGAACTCTATAAAATTAATTCTCTCATTTACATTGATCTATTGTGAAAAGTCTTGAAATGTTATATATCTATAATATAAAAATTTTATTTTCCATGGTTACTGTTGTATAAAAAAAATAGATAGAGTTATTTTAAGCTACTCTGCCCTTTACTTGTTTGTAGTTTTTAATTCCTAAATCTTCCTCTCTTTTTTTATATCTGTATTGACTCTGTTGCCTATTAATTGTGTTCTCATGTAGAATAAATTTTGAGTGGATCCTTGTTTCCACATCTTTCTTTTATCTCAGTGTTTGCTGTTTACACATTTTCTTGGCATTCTATTTTTAATCTATTCATTTGGCTACTGATGTAAATTTAATCTAATAGATTTACTAGAATTCTTATAATTGATTGACATTTAATTTCTAATTCAAAGCTAAATCATTGTTATAATTTAATGAACATCTCATTGGTTGTGATTTCTAAAAACAAATAGGTTAAAATTAAATGAAGATTTAATATATAATATTAATCACATGTCTATCTTCAGGTAAATTTCCATTAAACTTCAACTGTGTATAGACCATTCTCATTTTTTTCCTTAAATTTGACAATTGTTGTTTTTCTGTTTAATTGGAGAGGAGAGATAATTGTGGGAAGGAATGAGATCTTAGTGGAGAGGAGAGAGGAAAGGTTGTTTCTTCTCCTTTTGTTTATTTATTTATTTATTATTTTTATTTTAACTATTTTTTTATAATTATTTTTGTTTATTTATTTGTTTATTTATTTCCCTATTTATTATTTTATTATTATTATTTTTTTCCTATTACACTCACATGAACATCATTTATAACATATAAACTTTGAAAAGCACATTAAAACAACTTTTCTATAGAAAACACAATCATGGTCTTACGTGTTTAAATACGAAATATTGAAATTTAGAGAAAATGAGAGCCATACAAAATAATTTAAAACAATGAAATGCATAACAACCTATTCTAACCTAAACCTAGAAATTGAAATATGAATCTACCCTATGAACGTGCCACATTCTCTGCTCGTGATGCAGCCGTCCTCCGTACAAGTGCCTGGCCTTAACCTGAAAAATAATGTGGCACACGGCCTGAGTATTTCGAAGAATGCTAAGTGGCGTCATTATATGGGCCATGCGAATGCAAACACAAGCAATCATTATTTAGGGACCTATCTATCTCTAACATCATAGGGGTGGCCTCTAGTATCGAACAAAGATTGTACATGAATAAATAAAGATGACATTCGAATGAAAGCAATCCTGAGTATAGATGACTGAGAAAAGCTTAAAAAGAATTGAAAGTTACTACCTATATCAACGAGGTGCACTTTCATTTTTGGTTACTCAGCTATAAGAACTCGGAATTCAACTGGAACAATTTTATGTTAGGTGACATTTTGAGAATTTTTGTAGCAAACACGTGATTGAGGACAAAACGTGTTAGAAGGACTCATGTTGGTTTGTGTTGATAGTTTTTACTCTTAGAAGCGAGGTGTCATGACCCAATTTTGAGGCTTTGAAAAACCAAATCGTGACTTAAAAGACCAAATTGAAAACAAACAAAAAGAAGAGAAAAGTAAAAGATAAAAATACCATTTAATTAAAACAAAATGGTTAAAAGTTTTGTTTCAAATTATTAAAAAGGAATTACAAATATAAAATGAAATACAAAAGACCCTCAAAGACTGACAAGAAACTGATGTTCCAGAACGACACCCCTCTGTGATAGTGCAAATCTTGAACACCTCCCCACCTCGACCAGTACCTGAAAAAAAAAAGAAGAAGAGGAAACGGGGTGAGTATAAAAATATACTCAGTAAGCAGTCTACTTGTAGGCTCTTAATCGCATCCAAGTTTAGGAGAGAACCACAAATTATACTCTAGAGCCTAGAGTCTCAGTCCTCTCAGTACACAGTTTAGGGTTGAAGGACTTAACCTTTGAAGCGGTATTCAACGTTTGAGGATGAGGTGCTCCCTCATAACTACATGTACCACTCATACAACCCAGCTAGAATTAGTCACTGCATGGACAACGTCCTTCCACAGGACGGACCCATCATGCAGGCAACCTTGACCCATTCGCATGATCAACATCTTACCAGAAGATGGATCCCCATGCAAAGTTGTCGATCTACCACTGAGTAAAACTTCCTTAACAGGCATCTCGCAAAGCTCTACAGTACCACACTAGAGTAGGAAGGGAAGAGTAACACCTCCCTAATTGACGTCTCGCCTAGCTCAACGGTACCACACCGAAGTAGGAAGGGAAGAGTAACATCTCCCTAACTGGAGTCTCGCCTAGCTCAACGGTACCACATTGGAGTAAGAAGGGGAGGGTAACATCTCCCTAACTGGCGTCTCGCCTACCTCAACAGTACCACACTAGAGTAGGAAGGGAAGCAGAGCATACTCGAACGTTATACCAGATATTGTCGGCTAATAGGTCATCTCTCTACACCTTGGGGTCCTAATGTGGTTCTCTATACCACAAAGGTAATTAAAACTATTGAGTTAAGGGCCCTGGCTTCT
>NW_019273224.1:0-6361 GCF_002738345.1 Cucurbita maxima
AAGGGACTCGATTTAAAGCACTCTTTTACTGTTTTGTGCACTCCATTTCTTCCAAATTCTATTCTAAACATTATGCCCGATCACTCCGAGCAGGACTTTCGAAAAACGCCGACCGCTACTCAGTTTTTTTATCACGTGGTTCAAACGTCCCTGATTAGGGTTCACAAATTAGGGCTTCAATATTATGCACTCTTTTACTGTTTTTCTACACTCCGTTTCTTCAACATTCTATTCCAAATCTACAAGACTAAACATTCCCAACAAAAGTTACGAGAAACGTCGACCGTCACACGGTTTTTTGAGCACGTACTTCTAACTAACCGGCTTGGGACTCGATTTAAAGCACTCTTTTACTGTTTTATGCACTCCATTTCTTCCAAATTCTGTTCTAAATCATATTTCCCGATCACTCCCAACAGGAATTTCGAACAACGACGACCGCTACTCAGTTTTTTTTATCACGTGGTTCAAACGTCCTTGATTAGGGTTCACAAACTAGGGCTTCGATTTTAAGCACTCTTTTACTGTTTTTCTACACTCCGTTTCTTCGACATTCTATTCTAAATCATCAAGACTAAACTTTCCCAACAAAAGTTTCGAGAAACGTCGACCGTGACGCGGTTTTTTTCGCACGTATTTCTGACTAACCAGGTTAGGGAATCGATTTAAAGCACTCTTTTACTGTTTTGTGCACTCCATTTCTTCCAAATTCTATTCTAAATCATTATGCCCGATCACTCCGAGCAGGACTTTCGAAAAACGCCGACCGCTACTCAGTTTTTTTATCACGTGGTTCAAACGTCCTAGATTAGGGTTCACAAATTAGGGCTTCAATATTATGCACTCTTTTACTGTTTTTCTACGCTCCGTTTCTTCGACATTCTATTCCAAATCATCAAGACTAAACATTCGCAACAAAAGTTTCGAGAAACGTCGACCGTGACACGATTTTTTGAGCACGTACTTCTAACTAACCAGGCTAAGGACTCGATTTAAAGCACTCTTTTACTGTTTTATGCACTCCATTTCTTCCAAATTCTATTCTAAATCATCAAGACTAAACATTCCCAAGAAAATTTTCGAGAAACGTAGACCGTGACACGGTTTTTTAAGCACGTACTTCTAACTAACCTTGTTAGGGAATCGATTTTAAGCACTCTTTTACTGTTTTTCTACACTCCGTTTCTTCGACATTCTATTCTAAATCATCAAGACTAAACTTTCCCAACAAAAGTCTCGAGAAACGTCGACCGTGACACGGTTTTTTTAGCACGTATTTCTGACTAACCAGGTTAGGGAATCGATTTAAAGCACTCTTTTACTGTTTTGTGCACTCCATTTCTTCCAAATTTAACCAGGTTAGGGAATCGATTTAAAGCACTCTTTTACTGTTTTGTGCACTCCATTTCTTCCAAATTTTATTCTAAATCATTATGCCCAATCACTCCGAGCAGGACTTTCGAAAAACGCCGACCGCTACTCAGTTTTTTTATCACGTGGTTCAAACGTCCTAGATTAGGGTTCACAAATTAGGGCTTCAATATTATGCACTCTTTTACTGTTTTTCTACACTCCGTTTCTTCAACATTCTATTCCAAATCTACAAGACTAAACATTCCCAACAAAAGTTACGAGAAACGTCGACCGTCACACGGTTTTTTGAGCACGTACTTCTAACTAACCGGCTTGGGACTCGATTTAAAGCACTCTTTTACTGTTTTATGCACTCCATTTCTTCCAAATTCTGTTCTAAATCATATTTCCCGATCACTCCCAACAGGAATTTCGAACAACGACGACCGCTACTCAGTTTTTTTTATCACGTGGTTCAAACGTCCTTGATTAGGGTTCACAAACTAGGGCTTCGATTTTAAGCACTCTTTTACTGTTTTTCTACACTCCGTTTCTTCGACATTCTATTCTAAATCATCAAGACTAAACTTTCCCAACAAAAGTTTCGAGAAACGTCGACCGTGACGCGGTTTTTTTCGCACGTATTTCTGACTAACCAGGTTAGGGAATCGATTTAAAGCACTCTTTTACTGTTTTGTGCACTCCATTTCTTCCAAATTCTATTCTAAATCATAATGCCCGATCACTCCGAGCAGGACTTTCGAAAAACGCCGACCGCTACTCAGTTTTTTTATCACGTGGTTCAAACGTCCTAGATTAGGGTTCACAAATTAGGGCTTCAATATTCCGCACTCTTTTACTGTTTTTCTACACTCCGTTTCTTAGACATTCTATTCCAAATCAACAAGACTAAACATTCCCAACAAAAGTTACGAGAAACGTCGACCGTCACACGGTTTATTGAACCAGGCCAGGGACTCGATTTAAAGCACTCTTTTACTGTTTTGTGCACTCCATTTCTTCCAAATTCTATTCTAAATCATTATGCCCGATCACTTCGAGCAGGACTTTCGAAAGACGCCGACCGCTACTCTCGAAACTTTTGTGTGGAATGTTTAGTATTGATGATTTAGAATTGAATGTCGCATAAACGGAGTGTAGAAAAACAGTAAAAGAGTGCTGAAATCAAAGCCCTATTTTGGGAACCATAATCTAGGACGTTTTAACCACGTTCTTAAAAAACTGAGTAGCGGTCGGCGTTTTCCGAAATTCCATTTGGGAGTGATCGAGCATAATGATTTAGAATAGAATTTGGAATAAACGGAGTGCATAAAACAGTAAAAGAGTGCTTAAAATCGATTCCCTAACCGTGGACGTTAGAAAAACGTGCTAAAAAATCCGCGTCACGGTCGACGTTCCTCGAAAATTTTGTGTGGAATGTTTAGTCTTGATGATTTAGAATAGAATGTCGGATAAACGAAGTGTGGAAAAACAGTAAAAGTGTGCTTAAAATCGAAGCCCTATTTTGTGAACCATAATCCAGGAC
This sequence comes from Cucurbita maxima, assembly GCF_002738345.1. NCBI lineage: Eukaryota > Viridiplantae > Streptophyta > Magnoliopsida > Cucurbitales > Cucurbitaceae > Cucurbita > Cucurbita maxima. The sequence continues at coordinate 2,900 of NW_019273224.1, forward strand.
GTTTTAACCACGTGCTAAAAAAACTGAGGAGCGGTCAGCATTTTTTCGAAATTCCTGTTGGGAGTGATCCAGCATAATGATTTAGAATAGAATTTGGAAGAAACGGAGTGCATAAAACAGTAAAAGAGTGCTTAAAATAGATTCCCTAACCTTGGACGTTAGAAGTACGTGCTAAAAAACCGCGTCACGGTCGACGTTTCTCGAAACTTTTGTGTCGAATGTTTAGTATTGATGATTTAGAATTGAATGTCGCATAAACGGAGTGTAGAAAAACAGTAAAAGAGTGCTGAAATCGAAGCCCTATTTTGTGAACCATAATCCAGGACGTTTTAACCACGTTCTTAAAAAACTGAGTAGCGATCGGCGTTTTCCGAAATTCCTTTTGGGAGTGATCGAGCATAATGATTTAGAATAGAATTTGGAAGAAACGGAGTGCATAAAACAGTAAAAGGGGAGTGATCGAGCATAATGATTTAGAATAGAATTTGGAAGAAACGGAGTGCATAAAACAGTAAAAGTGTGCTTAAAATCGATTCCCTAACCTTGGGCGTTAGAAGTACGTGCTAAAAAACCGCGTCACGGTCGACGTTTCTCGAAATTTTTGTGTGGAATGTTTAGTATCTATGATTTAGAAATGAATGTCGAATAAACGGAGTGTAGAAAAACAGTAAAAGAGTGCTTAAAATCGAAGCCCTATTTTCTGAACCATAATCTAGGACGTTTTTTAACCATGTTCTTAAAAAACTGAGTAGCGGTCGGCGTTTTCCGAAATTCCTTTTGGGAGTGATCGAGCATAATTATTTAGAATAGAATTTGGAAGAAATGGAGTGCATAAAACAGTAAAAGAGTGCTTAAAATCGATTCCCTAACCGTGGACATTAGAAAAACGTGCTAAAAAAACCGCGTCACGGTCGACGTTCCTCGAAACTTTTGTGTGGAATGTTTAGTCTTGATGATTTAGAATAGAATGTCGAATAAACGGAGTGTGGAAAAACAGTAAAAGAGTGCTTAAAATCGAAGCCCTATTTTGTGAACCATAATCCAGGACGTTTTCACTATCAGCTAAAATAACTTAGTAGCGGTCGACGTTTTCCGAAATTCCTTTTGGGAGCGATCGAGCATAATGATTTAGAATAGAATTTGGAAGAAACGGAGTGCATAAAACAGTAAAAGAGTGCCTAAAATCGATTCCCTAACCTTGGACGTTACAAGTACGTGCTAAAAAAACTGCGTCACGGTCGACATTTCCTGAAACTTTTGTGTGGAATGTTTAGTATTGATTATTTAGAATAGAATATCGAATAAACGGAGTGTGGAAAAACAGTAAAAGAGTGCTTAAAATCGAAGCCCTATTTTGTGAACCATAATCCACGATGTTTTAACCACCTGCTAAAAAAACTGAGCAGCGGTCAGCGTTTTTCGAAATTCCAATTGGGAGTGGTCGAGCATAATGATTTAGAATAGAATTTTGAAGAAACGGAGTGCATAAAATAGTAAAAGAGTGCTTAAAATCGATTCCCTATCCTTGGACGTTACAAGTACGTGCTAAAAGAACCGCGTCACGGTCGACGCTTAAAATCGATTCCCTATCCTTGGACGTTACAAGTACGTGCTAAAAGAACCGCGTCACGGTCGACATTTCACGAAACTTTTGTGTGGAATGTTTAGTCTTGATGATTTAGAATAGAATGTCAATAAACGGAGTGTGGAAAAACAGTAAAAGAGTGCTGAAAATCGAAGCCCTAATTTGTGAACCATAATCCAGGATGTTTTAACCACCTGCTAAAAAAACTGAGCAGCGGTCGGCGTTTTTCGAAATTCCAATTGGGAGTGGTCGAGCATAATGATTTAGAATAGAATTTGGAAGAAACGGAGTGCATAAAACAGTAAAAGAGTGCTTAAAATCGATTCCCTATCCTTGGACGTTACAAGTACGTGCTAAAAAAACCGCGTCACGGTCGACGTTTCTCGAAACTTTTGTGTGGAATGTTTAGTATTGATTATTTAGAATAGAATGTCGAATAAACGGAGTGTGGAAAAACAGTAAAAGAGTGCTTAAAATCGAAGCCAAATTTTGTGAACCATAATCCAGGATGTTTTAACCACGTGCAAAAAAAACTGAGTAGCGGTCGGCATTTTTTCGAAATTCCAGTTGGGAGTGATCGAGCATAATGATTTAGAATAGAATTTGGAAGAAACGGAGTGCATAAAACAGTAAAAGAGTGCTTAAAATCGATTCCCTATCCTTGGACGTTACAAGTACGTGCTAAAAGAACCGCGTCACGGTCGACGTTTCTCGAAACTTTTGTGTGGAATGTTTAGTCTTGATGATTTAGAATAGAATGTCAATAAACGGAGTGTGGAAAAACAGTAAAAGAGTGCTGAAAATCGAAGCCCTATTTTGTGAACCATAATCCAGGACGTTTTCACCACCTGCTAAAAAAACTGAGTAGCGGTCGGCGTTTTCCGAAACTCCTTTTGGGAGTGATCGAGGATAATGATTTAGAATAGAATTTGGAAGAAACGGAGTGCATAAAACAGTAAAAGAGTGCTTAAAATCGATTCCCTAACCTTGGACGTTACAAGTACGTGCTAAAAAAACCGCGTCACGGTCGACGTTTCTCGAAACTTTTGTGTGGAATGTTTAGTATTGATTATTTAGAATAGAATGTCGAATAAACGGAGTGTGGAAAAACAGTAAAAGAGTGCTTAAAATCGAAGCCAAATTTTGTGAACCATAATCCAGGATGTTTTAACCACGTGCAAAAAAAACTGAGTAGCGGTCGGCATTTTTCGAAATTCCAGTTGGGAGTGATCGAGCATAATGATTTAGAATAGAATTTGGAAGAAACGGAGTGCATAAAACAGTAAAAGAGTGCTTAAAATCGATTCCCTAACCTTGGACGTTACAAGTACGTGCTAAAAAAACCGCGTCACGGTCGACGTTTCTCGAAACTTTTGTGTGGAATGTTTAGTATTGATTATTTAGAATAGAATGTCGAATAAACGGAGTGTGGAAAAACAGTAAAAGAGTGCTTAAAATCGAAGCCAAATTTTGTGAACCATAATCCAGGATGTTTTAACCACGTGCAAAAAAAACTGAGTAGCGGTCGGCATTTTTCGAAATTCCAGTTGGGAGTGATCGAGCATAATGATTTAGAATAGAATTTGGAAGAAACGGAGTGCATAAAACATTAAAAGAGTGCTTAAAATCGATTCCCTAACCTTGGACGTTACAAGTACGTGCTAAAAAAACAGCGTCACGGTCGACGTTTCTCGAAACTTTTGTGTGGAATGTTTAGTCTTGATGATTTAGAATAGAATGTCGAATAAACGAAGTGTGGAAAAACAGTAAAAGAGTGCTGAAAATCGAAGCCCTAATTTGTGAACCATAATCCAGGACGTTTTAACCACATTCTTAAAAAACTGAGTAGCGGTCGGCGTTTTCCAAAATTCCTTTTG
>NW_019273225.1:0-1002 GCF_002738345.1 Cucurbita maxima
GCAAAAGTCATATGGATAACATTTTCTCCCATATCTTGGTTTCGCTAACTAAAGTTTTCCAATAACTCCCAAACTTCATTACCTTATATAACCTCTTGGGATAAGGATTCATATAACATTTTATAAAATAAGATCTACTGATGAATTTCATAGAATTTGAAGGTCATCTAGGTCATGAGCTGAAGGTAAATTGTCTTAGGGGCATTATGGTCATTTTACACAATTTATTAGTTTACCTACTTATTCTTATCGAATGACCACCAAATTTCATATCTAATCTCAATATACTATAATATGCTCAGTATTAAAATTTGATGGGCAGCGGAGCTCATATAGTGGGTTATTTTAACGTAACTTAAATCTCGAGCTATTTCATCGGTTTAGGGTTTTAACTCAGAGTTCTTTGGGTTTTTATTTCATATATCCTTAATTCATACTAGGTTTAGGGTTCATATGAAATCAAAGCAATTTCTACAAGTATTTCTTAACAAATAGTCCAAGGTGGCTACTTGCCTCTTCGCTGACGTTTCGGACCTCTATTCTTGAGCTTCCAGTATCTGAATTACTTCAAATTTCCTTCCACGTACTCCATATTGTTTCTAGTTTATGAAACCATAATGTTTTTATGAGAATCAGTCTGGAATGGGGTTAAAATTGAGAAAACCCGAGAAAATGTCAAATTTTGAGTTGACTTGGATAGTTCATTTGAACTGGCCATATCATTGTTTTCTTCCTCTGAACAGGAAGAAGATGCGCATTTTTTGCATCGCCGCCATCTGAAACTCGGCCTGTACAGCCACATTTACAGCATTTCTCTCCTTGATTTCTTCGTGAAACTTAAAGATGAGTGTTACAAGGAAGGGTTAGGGATTGATTTGATACCTTCTCGTAGATCGTAGCCTAAGATATTCGCTTCCAAAGTTCATCCAAATTGTGATTTATCGCTGGAGAAAAAACAAAGGATTTTTCTATTGGGTAGCCGATTCTAGGGGTTTCAAGGCC
>NW_019273225.1:1085-6356 GCF_002738345.1 Cucurbita maxima
AATTTTCGATCTCTTGGGTAGCTTGTTCTACGACGTTTCAGCTCTCTATTCCTTCATCAAGTTTACTCAACTTCTTCCTCTGAAGCTAGAGGAATTTTTAATTTGAAGGAAAAGAGATCGTAGATAGAAATTCGACTCTTATCCCCAATTTAATTTCGAAACTTATTTCCTTCAATTCGGTAGGCTCTCGAGGTTATTTTTCTTCGTGATCTTCTATGGAAGCANCTCTGAAGCTAGAGGAATCCTTAATTTGAAGGAAAAGAGATCGTAGATAGAAATTCGACTCTTATCCCCAATTTAATTTCGAAACTTATTTCCTTCAATTCGGTAGGCTCTCGAGGTTATTTTTCTTCGTGGTCTTCTATGGAAGCATTCCTTGGAGGTGTAGAAACTTATTGGAATCATTGTTGCTCGACGAGTCATCATGTATCCTCGAATTGGATTTTCAAGTTTTTCTTGAAGTTCGTCAATGGCGGATTGAATTGAGGGAATAGTTTCTGAGCACTTTCAGCACTCTATTCCTTCATAGAACTTGTTGGTAATCTTGTTGAGAAACTATAGGAATAAGTTTGAAGAGAAATGGGGGAGGATTCCACTCGAATTTGGAAGAAATCTGAGAGTAGGAGACCCATATTCTAAACCCTCATTGCCTTCGATTGGGAGATCGACCTTTCTCGATTCTTATTCTGTATTGTTCCACCTACTTCAGTCTTTATAGGAGATTCTTAAACCAAAATTGAGAGCTCCAGAATCTTCGTTATTTAGATGTTCGAAGAGAAATGGTGGAGGATTGCTCTTGAATTTGGAAGAAATCTGAGAGTAGGAGACCCATAATCTAAACGCTTATTGCATTCGATTGGGGGATCAACCTTTCTCGATTCTTATTCCGTATTGTTGCTTCTACTTCAGACTTTATCAAAGAAGCTTAAACCGACATTGAGAGCTCTAGAATCTTCATTATCTAGAGATCGAACTTTCTGGATAATTTTTTTGGAGATATCAACTCCGATCATAGCCTTTTAGTGGCAGTTCTCTAATTATCCATTCTTCCAGGGGTATTTTTGTAATTTTCCACTTTTCGAATACTTTATTATTATTTTTCTCGAAAAATCCATAATTTTTCAACAAATTCCTCATTGCTTTTGGTTCATTTCCCCCTTATTTTTGAATCTTGAGATTCCTTCTAGGTAAGGAATTACAAATAGGGAAAATTTTTTTATAATTGATAAAATGACTTTTTTGCCCTTTTCATTTACTTTTTCGTTTCCAATCCTTGAAATCACTTGTTAGGGCACTCAATTGACTAAGTCCCTTGTTCTTGCTTAAAACTTTAATTTTTTCCTTTCTGTCCTTTCGGTCTTTCCTGAGTGGCTTATTCTTATGGGATCTAATTTTCTTCATGTTTGGGGTGTTACATATACAAACTCGTTACAAACACAAAATAAGAAGCAGACTCAAAGAAGAACAAAAAATACTATTTTAAAAACAGAGGTTAGTCCATGGCCCACACTCCAAAGTCTGCTCTCATCCACGGCCAACTATTAGTTACTTGGAAAAAAAATGATAAACATGGATTGAGTAATACTTAGTAAGTAGCCTACTAGTAGGTTCTTAACCGCGACGTTTAGCTAGGATATTACTTCTTGTTATGTTTTCCGGATGTTAGAACTAAGAGGTCATCGTGTCATGTATCATATACTGATCCTGAAAACCTTCCCCTAAAATAACCTTCAATTTTCTCCCCATGAACACATGAGTGGTGTCGTAATAATCATGTAATCCTACTGGTAAATCGTGGTGCAGGACATCTCGTTTAGCTGATAGGAAAGGTAGGCCTATCATAACATCCAACTCATGATACATATTGCAGGACATCCTACCTAAAGAGGAATAGGGGCCTTTTAGTACACATCGTAATGGCAGATAATGGTTACTTATGGGTATGGATCCTTGCAAATTATTTAGCATGTTATTCACATAGTTCTAGGTACTTGGTACATGGATTATTGATGAACCTAGATTTATACATAATGTCATGGGTTAACTGCATTTTTGTTTTATTTACGAATTAAACAAAAAGAGAGAATCTGAGATATTTAAATAAGATTTAAATATCTTAATCAAATATATGTTAGAATTAAATTGGGATTGACATTTGAATTAATATTAAATATTAATTAAATAGTTTAACTAATCATTTAATATTACTTTAATTTGAAATTAATAATTCAAATTGATTGTTGTATCAAAATGAAGAAAGTCAAAATGTTGACTTCATTTAATGGAAAAATCCATGTTAATGGAATTTTGAGATGTCAAAATTTGGTTTAACCAAACTTGAATGTTTGCCAAATAAATTCCACAAATTTGAGTGAAATTTTGAGTGTCAAAATTTGGCGATCTCAAATTTGCATGAACATGCAAACATGACTCTATAAATAGAGTGATCATGGTACATGGAAGGTGGTTCTTGTTGGTGAAAAACCTTGAGAAAAACCTCTCACAAACTCTCTCTTCATATATACAAAATCTCTCCCAAGTTTAAGTCACTCACCGGATTCGACAATCCCGTTCTAAGGCCGGAGGATAGTGGAGAAGACACTAGTGGTGGTTCAAAACCGGTTCGTGAGGAAAAAGGAATTTGAACTACAAAAGGTTAGTATTCAAACTCATTAAATTTTAATAATTATGAACATGCTAGTTATTTACTATAATTGATGTTCTAAAAGTGCCTAAGATCCAAATTGCTAACGCATGTGTTGTATTAACACATTCCGTCGCTTGTGAAGCAGCGAAAGAATCTGTATGGCTTAGGAAGTTCTTAACTTATTTGGAAGTCGTTCCAAATATGCATCTTCCCGTCACTCTTTATTGTGATAACAGTGGAGCAGCTGCAAATTCAAAAGAGCCAAGAAATCATAAGCGAGGAAAACATATTGAGCGCAAATATCATCTCATAAGGGAGATTGTGCAATGAGGAGATGTGATCTTCACACAGATAGCTTCAGAGCACAACATTGCTAATCCATTTTCAAGGCCCGTCACGGCTAAAGTGTATGAAGGGCACCTAGTGAGTCTAGGACTACGAGTTATGTAATCTAGGGCATGTGGGAGAAAAGGCATGAGTATGTGATGCCCTACTTTATTGTATTTATGTCTTTCTCTCTACTCAACATTATAAAACCCCACTAGAGTTTTAGTCCAAGTGGGAGTTTGTTGGTTTTATGTCCTAAAACTCAAGTTTGTAAACAAAAACATATTCTATTTTCAATCAAGTTATAATTGTTGTTTATTCAGTAAAGGTTGTTATTGAATAAAGTGAACTTTACGATCATTAATCTAAATTCAATAAACAAAGAACACTCGGGCTATAGTATGATTACTTGAACTATATGTAGAGACATAAGAGTTGATCAAGTTCAAGTATATAGTCAATATGATCTATAGTATAAGGATAAGGCTAAGTACCTTATCCTGAGGAAACTATGGATGCGGCCCACTTTTGTATATGATATAAACAATGTGATCACTAAAATTGTACATGTGGAGACATGTGAGTGGGGGCGTCCTATGCAATGAGTATTGCATAAGATCGGACCATGAAGAAAATCACTCTCACTTTATAATGTCGTTTACTGTTGAGACTGATTTTCTTTTCATTCGATGACCTAAGTAACTCGATCTTAATCTTGAGCTAACCATGAACTTCTATTTATTCGGAATTATCCTTAGATTTACATGGGTGAGAGTGGCTCAAGTTCGCCAACTCAATAGGCCTCTCATTTCAGGGGTATAACTGGGTAAATGGCTGAGGACGTGGGGTGCAAGATGGAATTCACTCCTACCCACTTTTAGGGTTAGAAGAGAGGTAGTTCCTTTAAGTACTGACTCTAGGTCTTGAATAAGGGGCCCCACCCTCTCATTGGCCTGAGAGGGATCCGGTTTACTAGTTGGACCACAAACCAATTGTTTATTAGAGAATCAGTGAGACATAAGAAACAAGAAGTAACTTTAGGGGTAAAACGGTAAATTGACCCAACTCTAGTTACGAACAACCTGTGAAGGATCGACTTACTAATCATGGCTATATCAAATGGACAGAAATATATCTATAGTGAGGGGAGTGCAACTACTAGGCTATAGTGGAATGTCCTAGTACTTAACGAATGTTGGTTAACAAAGTTAATGAGTTTAACCAGTTAATCTTGGATCGTTGGAGCCCATGATGTATAGGTCCATTAGGTCCCTCTGCTAACTCATATCGGACTAAACCATAGAACAGTGTGACGAGTGAGTTCAAAATGTTCGAATTCAAATTAGGGAGAATGCACTACATATATACGATATATTTAACCACGTTTTTGTTTTATTTACGAATTAAACAAAAAGAGAGAATCTAAGATATTTAAATATCTTAATCAAATATGTGTAGGAATTAATTGGAATTGGCATTTGAATTAATATTAAATATTAATTAAATATTACTTTAATTTGAAATTTATAATTCAAATTGATTGTTGAATCAAAATGAAGAAAGTCAAAATGTTACTTCATTTAATGGAAAAATCCATGTGAGTGAAATTTTGAGGTTTTAAAATTTTGTTTAACCAAACTTGCATGTTTGCCAAATAAACCGTACAAATTTGAGTGAAATTTTGATTGTCAAAATTTGGTTAACTAAGTATGCATGCTTGCCACATAATCCCAAATATTTGAGTGGAATTTTTAGTGTCAAAATTTGGTGATCTCAAATTTGCATGAACATGCAAACATGACTCTATAAATAGAGTGATCATAAAACATGAAATGTCTTCTTATTGGTGAAAAACCATGAGAAAAACCTCTCACAAACACTCTTTTCATATATACAAAATCTCTCCCAAGTTTAGTCACTCACCGGATTTCACAATCCCGTTCTAAAGTCGGAGGATAGTGGAGAAGACACTAGTGGTGGTTCGAAATCGGTTCGTGAGGAAAAAAGAATTTGAACTACAAAATGTTAGTATTCAAACTCATTAAGTTTTAATACTCATGAACATGCTAGTTATTTACTATAATTGATGTTCTAAAAGTGTCTAAGATTCAAATTGCTTCCGCATGTGTTATATTACCACCATCATTATAATCTCATGTATTTGCTAAAACCACCCGACATAAATGAAGTTCTCAAATAATCAAATAAATTATAAAAGATAGGGGAATAACAATAAATGAAAAGAGCCGGTAATAAAAGGTAAACATGATACCTATGGTGAGCTAGAAGACAAATAT